>NW_013667308.1:74208-80977 GCF_000517525.1 Limulus polyphemus | reverse complement strand
CCTTGGAGATCGAGAAATAGCTGTAGTATCAGCGGAGGTAAGTATTATTGGAAATATACATTTTCAGTTTAGGAAAATGTTAACTACCACACACAATCATAATACGTTGCATAACTCACAGACTGCAATTGTCTGTGCCTGATGCAGTTGAAAATCTACCTTATTTAGATGCATTTGACAAACAATGAAATTAGTACTAAATATACATTAAAATTGTACAAGAAAAAGATGTTTGAAGTGATGGAAACAGGGAAACTTTTTCATGAGTAGTAGCTTACTCACTTCAATGGATTTAAAATCACTATGTATCTGCCAATCAGACTTAGGAGTTTGAAGATGTTTGAGAAAAAGTACAAAATCACTGTTATTCATAAAGAAAATCTTGCTAGTATCCAATACACCAATCCAGCTAAAGCAAAAGAAATGGTGCAATAGATGAAGACAGAGAAATTTGTACACTTCATTCTTACCTACAGGAGAATGTTAGCATGAACTTCCTGTTTGATGGTGCTAACATCGCAAGGGCCAATCATTTGGTGAAAAGCACAACATTAGACCTATTTGTACTCAAGACAGCATCTGAAGATCATCAAAAATCCATTGCTGACAGTCTTACTGAATGTAAATACACTCTTAAAATTTTGTTTAAGGTAATAATCATGTCATTGGGAATACTTACCTTCAGTGGTAGAATTAGATTGGAACACGATGGTGACATAGCATTATTATTATTGTTATTACATAGTAAAATGAGGAAAAGTAAAGCAAGTATAGTGTGTGTCTATACACACACACACACACACACACATATATATATATACATATATATATATATGGTGTGTGTGTGTAGGTTATGCCAAATGTGTGTTTGACTGAAAGGTATTTCGGTAGAAACTAATTCCTGTCACATCAGTGCTTTCATGTTGATGGGAACTGTTTGAATAGACTTTAGTAATGCAGTAAAAATCAATTTGATTTTTTATAATCCTGTCTGGTTAATTTTCTAGTGTATTTAATATTTAAAAGACGGACAAATATTTTTTAATAGTTTAGACTAATATTTTTGCACAAGTTCTTTTCAAAAACAAATATTTTTTAATAGTTTAGACTAATATTTTTGCACAAGTTCTTTTCAAAAACTTCTGTCCCAGTTTAAACAAAGACTTCAAAGCAGAGCACCTTTGTTTGATTAATATCTAATCAGTTTTGAACCTTTTTGAATTTACATTTGAAGTTTAAAAGTAAAATGTAAGAGTTTAAAAAGTTTAAAATATTGATAATAGGATTAAATTTTTAAATTAGGATTTGGTGATGAAAATATTAGAAACATTAGATTAGGCTTAGTGAGTGTAATGCAATTTTACTCCTGTTGCAATTCGGCTTATTCATAAGTTATAAAACAGGGTGAATAAATTGTAATATTATATTAATATCATCTCAAGACTAGTTCTTTGTCACTTGTTAATTCAAAGAGTAACTTAATTATTTTGGTGTGAAAATAAGGTAGTAATGAAATAGTGTAAAATATTTAGTTCCCAGACTTCAGGATTAACAGTGTTGCCAATAGGCTATTTGTAGTTAGTGATGATTATTTATTTCCAGACTACAGTGGTTAAGAGTAATGTAGGTTTTGAGCTCTCGCAGTTGTTGAGGTGCAATAGGCACAAGGAATAGATTTACTTGTGAAATTGGGACTGGTATGCACTTTTAAGAAAGCTAGTAGTGAAGAAATGCAATTTGTAGAGTTTGCAGATCAGGAGATAAATTGGAGACTATCCTAAATAGAGTGGAGATGATAGAGAAAGATAAACTGTTGGAATTGGTGGTAGATTTCAAGAGGAACTTAAGCAAAGATACAGTAGCTGATAGTGACTTTTGAGAAGTTAAGAACAATATTATATGGCTAGAAATAGTAGATTTAATTGTAATGAAGAGGTTCTGTTAAGAACAAATGTTCTGCCTCCGAGCTTGTGCAAGTGAGGAAATGTGGGAGGGAACAAAAACAATGACAGATAACAATAGGAATGTAAAACATGAGGATATAGTTACAAGTAATACTTTATTATGGCATGTGGATAAGAAAATATGTAGGGAAATAGAGAGAAAATAATTAGATTATGCTATTCAGGTGTAGGAGTATAAGACATAACTGACATAGCAAGTGATACAGTAATGGGTGCTAGCTGTGATGAGGTTTGTATTGCACATACGGGCTGATGATTTATGCAGTGGTTGGTCAGAGGAGCTAACTGATAAATATAAGAGATTGATAAAGGCATTTAAAGAAAAGGGCCACTATAAGTTAATTCTGTGAGGAATGTAGCTGAGATTTAATTATGGAGATGGACTTATAAGTAGTTCTTTAGGGCTGAGTGATAAGATTAGATTGATAAATAAGGATGAGTAGATTGGATCATTGGACTTGTAGGTTCAGATCAATGAGAAAAGGGAGATTTTTGAAATAGATAGTTTACATTTAAATAGGTTAGAGGCTAGCTTGTTCTTAAAGGCTATAAGCTCAATTGTAGTGGCAGCTTGAAACTAGGACTAATAGAGATAGGGCCAGAATAAAATAAAATAATAAAAAACAGAATGTAAAGAAAAGTATAGTGTAGGAACAAAGTACAGAAATAGTTTTAATGATGGGTTAGAATATTATCCTAATGCTTGAAGTATAAGTAACAAAATAGAAGATTTTAGAGTATTATTCAAAACATAGGATTTTGATCCAGTGGAAACTTAACATCTATTTCCTTTTCTAGTGCCCAATTTTTATGACATTGTCTCTCTTTTCTTTTTCTACCCTCCTGCATTATATCTTATCACTTCATCTTATGTCTGATACACTTCATCATGCTTGTGAGGTTTGTTCTTTTCTTTTCTCCTCATTGACCCATACTTCTGCTCTGTCCCTTCTTACTAGGTTCCTTTGCTGTTGGGACAGGATGTTCTCCTAGCTAATGTTCTTGACTCTCTGGAGACAGTCTACATTGTCTTCTTTAGTTTGTCATCTTTCTCAACCTCACCCTTATATTTTTTGCTCCTAAGCTTGCCAAATCCACTTCTCCCCTTTACATTTCAGCTTTCTAGCATTCTTCAACATTTTGAATGCCTTTTCACACATTCCAATCACACCATCTTCCAGACATTTTCTTCATTTTTTCCATCAGGATCAGGTTTTCCATTTCTGTGCTTTTTCTTTTGGCATCACATCTGCTTCTTATGTCTTCAATCGAGTCTTGGGAGCTTTCACCCACCTTGTTAACTGATTATGGCTAAGATTCCATTATTACACTGACAATTGGCTTCTCTTCTGCTCTTCTTAAAAGGACTCCTTCTCTCACACCTGTGGTCTTCTAGGGGATGCAGCTCAGACAGTCAAGCCTTCCAAGTCTTCTCATGCCCACCCTATAGTTGGTACATTTTGACATGTTCAACTCCCATCTCAATTTGGCTCAACTTTCACCTATGAACAATGGAATGTCTTTCCAGCAAAACTTGCACTTCTCTTTTTCACCCTGCAGATGAGGTTCTTTTGCTTTTGGGGACTCTACACATACATGGACTTCCTCTAGTAAAAATTGTAGGACCAATGGAAACTTTCTCAGGATATGCTGTCCTCAATTGTGTGTATCCCCCTCCACTTTTCTTGAGGACTTGGTTTGGTGATTTGACTGTCTCAGTACCTGGGTGGGGATCCCCTTGCTGCTCCTTCCTTGACTTGATCTCCATTTCTTCACAGATGCTTCAATGAACAATGACATGACTTCAAGCATGTGGACTCTGGAGGAGCTTTCACTCCACAACTACATATATGAATTTCTCACTGTTTATCGGGCATGTTCACATTTCCTCCCTCTTCTCCTGGATTGTTTGGTCATGATCCACTCTGACAATTCTATGGTCATTTCTTTTGTCAGGGAAGGGGTGCCTGTTCCAGAACTTTTTGTTTCCATGCATTTGATCTACTATTTTGGGCTCATTCCCATTAGGTTTGACTCATGGCTTCTCATGTGTTGGAGGCTCTTAATATAGTGGCAGATCATCTATCTTGGCAAAACAGGGTTCTACCCATGTCATGGTTGCTCCATCCTCAGTCTTTTCATTTGATTTGTTCTCATTTGGGCACACCTCTCTTTGATGCCTTTACCACTCCTCTCAACACCACACTTCCCCTCTTCTAATCCTCAGATCCCTATCCTTCAGTCCTAGTGATTGATACCCTCAACCAGGACTGGTCTCACCTTTTTCTTTATGCCTATTCACTTTTTAGTCTTCTCCTTCATTTCCTTGCTGTGATACATGAGATTCTTTGTTGGTTCCTGTTGGTGGTACTTCTTTGGCCTGCACAATCCTGATTTCCTCTGCTTCATCAATTGGTATCCAGGCCCTCTCTTCTTCTCCCCCATTCCTTCTTTCACTTGCTCCGATTACGCGTATCTCTCATTCATGCAGGGATGTTGTTCCTTCATCTTCACGGGTGGGATTTATTCAATCCATTGCCTGCAGGGCTGGACTCTCCAGTTGTGTATCCTTTTTCTTAGCCCAGTCCTGTGGTCCTTCAACTCTGTCTGTCTATCAGTGAAATTATTGGGTTTTGTAATCATCATTTTGCAAAACTTAAATATATTTTTTCTTTATTCTGTAAATCCTGATTCTTATCACCATGATTTTGATGAAAATATCCCCATGTTGCTAAAATGTAAAATAACTACTGATTTCATAGTACTAATATGTTTTATATTTGCAAAAATGTAAAATAACTACTGATTGCATAGTACTGATATGTTTAATAAATATTTTTTGTGACAGGTACAAAATAAAAACCATCATCATCTTTTGAAATAAGCCTTTTGTGATCCTCAATAACTACTACTTAAATCAGACCCTAGAAAAACGACTGGAAAGAAAAATTTACTTCTAAACTGTATATATATATATTTAAAGAACCAAAGAGTTAATGTTAGCTAGCAGCCTTACTATAAAACTGTGATACTGATTATCAGAGCTAGAAAAATTTTGAAAATTGTATAAATTTGACTGTCAAAAAAATATCATGTTGCTCAAATAATTTAATTGACCATATGGACTGAGATCTGTACAAACTATCTGGTACTGTGGAACAAAAATTTAAAACATATTTTCTTTCTTTTTTCTAAAGTTTAAAAATATATATATATGTTAAAGAAATTTTCCATATATTGTCAAGTCTGAAGTCACAGTTTCTGGAATCTGCACAACTCTTCTAAAATACATATAATCTGTCTGGAAAATATTCTTTGAGTGATCATTGCTGTGTACTGTGAGATTATAATTAAGTCTTGCTGTGTACTGTGAGATTATAATTAAGTCTTGCTGTGTACTGTGAGATTATAATTAAGTCTTGCTGTCCATACTATCATTGTACAAGATACTTTCAGTTTGATCTAGAACTTACACTAAGTACTGTATCTTAACTGAGCAGTCATAACAGCTGCTATAGTGACCTAGAAGTCATGATAACAATTACTCTACTATGACCTAAAAATCATGGTAACAGTTGACTTACTTTGGCATAAAAGATCTGATAACAGCTACTGTTACTTGAGCTAGAAGTCATGATTAAAGCTGCTATAACTTGACATAGAGATCACACCAACTACTATAGCATAACTTAGAAGTCATAATGACATTTACTGTACTTTGACTTAGAAATCAGTATAAGAGTTATTGTACTTTGACCAAGAAATCATATTAACAGCTAACATAGCTTGATCTAGAAGTCATAACAGATATTATAGCTTGACCTAGAAGTCATGATAACAGCTATTATACCTTAACCTACAAGTCATGATTAAAGCATGATTAGCTTGACATACAAATTACACCAGCTACTATAACATTACTAGAAGTTGTAATAGCTACTATAGCTTAATTTACTAGTCACAACAACATCTAGTATAGCTTGACCTAGAAGCCATAACAACTACTATATATATAACGTAGAAATCATATCATAAATCATAAAAGCTATAAAATTGACTATAGCTTGACCTAGAAGTCATAAAAGCTTTTATAGCAGGGCTTAGAAGCCACAACTACTCCAGTAGCTTGACTTAGAAGTCATGATTACAGCCACTATTGCTTTACCTAGAAGTCATGATAACAGCTACTATATCTTGATGGAGAAGTTATAACAGCTATTACAGGATGACCTAAAAGTAATAACAACTACTTTACCTTAACCTAGCTTGACCTACAAATTACACCAGCACCTATAGCCAGTAGCATAGCAAGAGGGGGGCAAGTGGGCAGTTGCCTCCGGGCACAGGTGTGAAGGGGCGCAAAATTTCCTCTGGCCTATAATGCCTATTAATTAATAATTATGCCCTCCCCTAGGATATAGCGCAACTGCTCTACGTTAAGTAAATACAACACAGTGTTACGTTATTTGTGTGTATTACCCATGCAGTTTTAAATTTTAAAAGCTGCCCACTGAAATACAGTGAGACCGAATTGACGGACAGAAGTAAATTACACTATTCCATCATTCATCTGTAGATCAAATACAAGTCCTAGAGTACAATGTACAAGTAAGAGTATGTTCAACAAAAAGAAAATATGAGATTGATGTAACATATCAAATGGTGTGCAAGATTGGCAATATATGCAACAGGCAAGATCTAGATCTAGTAAACATTATAGCTCTAATGTAGTGGTTTGTAATTATATTGGCTGATTGTAAATCATGTCTTACACCAATTAATGTACTAGACTTTAGGTCTAATTG
>NW_013667308.1:46943-73239 GCF_000517525.1 Limulus polyphemus | reverse complement strand
CACAGACCGATTTTCCTGAACTAATGGTTGCAACTGATTCACTAACATTTATAATTTTATATGGTGAAGATGTTTTCTCAAAGTTAAGAATTGCATTGCAGATTTTGTTAACAATTGGGGTTTCTATTGCTTGTTGTGAAAGGTCCTTCAGCAAGTCATTGAGGATCTCAAGAACGACTTAGTAACTTGGCAATACCTTAATACCTTAAATTTTGATAGTTTAATTGATGCATTTGCAGCACTAAAAGCACAAAAGGTTCACATAATGTAACCCTGAATACCAGAATGCTACCAGTACAAATCTAGTTAAGTATATGTACAATTTTGTAAACTAATAAAATTTGTTATTTGTAAACTTAAGTAGTATTCTATCAATCTGTTTTATAATTCATGTACACCACAAGTGACTGGCTTCTCATATAAAACATAAGTTTCAAAACTAGGGATGTAACAGAAATTTATTCTGCATACTTGAAAGATTACTCTAGCTATGTGGCTTTGAACAGTACTGGATGACATAAATATCAAAATGGTTTACCTAGTGGCTATACTTTAGTAATTCCAGGTTTACAATTGTGATATCGTTAGATGTTATATTGTGACTTTATTTTAGGCATGTGTAAGGTGGTAATTAATTCTTTATGTTATTGTCATTAAGTGGGTAATAAAACAAATAATCAAGACATTTCAGAGGTGGGGGGGCACCAAAAGTGTCTTTGCCCCCGGGTGCTGAGAACCCTTGCTATGCCACTGACTATAGCTTGACTGAAAAGTACCAGCCTTTATAATCATAGTAACAGTTACTCTATGTTGACCTAAAAATCATAGTTAACTTAGATCAGCTGTAAGGACTTGTAACAGCTACTGTATCCTGACCTAAAATCATAACAGTTACTATAGTTTGATCTAGAAGCTATAACAGCTACCATAGCTTGACCCAGAAATCATAATACCAGTTATAACTTAACCTAGAAGTCAAAACTATACTGTAGCTTGTCCTAGAAGTCATTATTGTATCTATTCTAGCATAATCTAGAAGTCATGATAACAGCTACTATAGTTTGACCCAGAAGTAATGATAACAGCTACCATAGCTTGACCCAAAAGTCAAGATAACAGCTAGTATAGCCTGACCTACAATTTATAATAACTAATATAGCTTGATAAAGAAATCATACTAGCTACTATAGCTTGTCTTAGAAGTCATGATAAAAGCTGCATTAGCTTTACTCAGAAATCATGATAATAGCTAGTGCAGCTTGACTTATAAGTCATAACAACTATTATTGTTTTATATAAGTGCTACCGACAAGTATCTGTTAGTTAGACCCTTAGATAATTGTGTATTCATTCAGGAAAATAAGGAGAACAAATAAAATATGTTTGATAACTTGACTGAGTTTTCCTAGTGTGTGAAATACTGAGATTATTTAAGATGAACTCTTAAAATGAACTCTTTCTCCATTATGAAATAAACACAAAGAAAATGCAGTGTATGTACTTGCACACATGAAAAGAGAAAAGACACCTCTATTGGATTCTGATTTGCTTTCTCTCAGGATTGTCTTGTGTCAAACTGAACACACTGATCTACAAATAGAACTAAACTTGTAGATGTTCAAGTAGAAACTGAACTAAGAAACTCTGCCTTAATTCTACTACAAAACTCAGTTTCATTGTCCATTTGACAGCTTCATCTTGCGAGCTTTGCCCTCTTAAAGCTTTGGTTTACTGTAACATACAGACAGGGTAGATTTGCTAGCAAAGGATATTACAGTTACTAATCCTTTGCATATTTCATTTTATGTTTAATGACAATGTGATAACTAAACAGCTCACTTGTGAGGAAAGAAAATTAGCATACCTTGCCAAATGTGGGATAGCACCTCATTTCTTGTCTCTGCTAGAAAAAAAAAGAAGCAAAGCTTTAGTCAGTAAATGTTTTTCTGTTTGATGAAAGTTCGACAGTGAGGTGCAAAGCAGTCAACTAAATGCCCACATCAGATTTTGGAATGAGAATTGTGTCAAGTCAAGATGCTTGACATCCTTCCTTCTTCATGAGTCATCATACATCTATCTAAGCATATTTATTAGAAATTTGTAATAGTATATAGGGACTTGGGTTTCAATAATCTTGTGCAACTCTCTATGGATGAACCTAATATAATCTTTACTCTATGTTGCAAGAAAACAATGAAAACAAACAAGTACGAATATGCTTAATGTGGGCAACTGTATCTTGCATGTACTGCACAATGTATTCAGAGATGGATGTGCAGCAACAAATGGAGAAATTGATTATGCTCTTTCAAGTCTGCATTGACGTTTAAGCATTTACAGCTGATTAGTAAAGATGTTTTTTTTTCAGAGCCAACCTCAAATTTTTCATGATGATTGCTAGAGAAATCAAACTATTCATAAAGCTTTAACAGGCAGGCAAACCAATGCTACCATTTCTCTACGGTGACATGACCTCTGATCAAGATGTTAGGGGAGAGGTCCACCAAACCTGAAATACTGAAAATTGTCACATATACATTTAAACTTTCATATGCTGATGTCCAAGACTTAGTAAATCACATGGATGTATCCAAGCTGTTACAGAACAAATTCTGTTGGAACTCAAAGCAAAGAAGCAAGCATCTGACAAACAAATTTTGGAGTTCAAGTGAAACTGCAAGCCTTTTCTGCTGAAGAAGGTAACTAACCTCTTAGAAAAGTCTCCACTGTAGTTCCCTTTAGTGAGAAATTGAACTTACATGATCCTTAAGTTCTTATCCATGATAAGAAAGCATACAACAGAAAATTTACTTGTGTTCTGCAGCTAGTGGCTGAAGCAGGCCGCATGCCAGAAAGCAAGTGTGATGAACTTATGAAAAAATTTACCTTTCACTTTCTGCAGATTCATCTTCCTTCAGTAGTTTCAGACCTGAGGATGAGAAATTGTTTATATTCTTCCATTACTACTTGGTTATCAAAGCTGAGTTTAGACATGTTTTGGGAGTTTGTGAAAATATTACTTCTCCTGTCTCACAGATGAGCAACTGTTGAATATGGGTTTTCAGTGAACAAAGAAGTGATGGTGGAAAAACTGGTTGGTTAATCTTTGATAGCACAGTGTATCATTAATGATCATGTTCATAGTATGCTTAACATCAGTTAATCCAAAGAGTTGCTACTTTCAGCAGCAGGTGCAAGGCAGAAATACCTTGAGGGCCAACACAGATAAAAGGAGGCTCAGAAGAAAAGTCAACAGAAAAGATCCTGGATGGATGAGCTTTCAAACATCAGGGGAAAAAAGATGCAAATAGGGGAAGATGTTCAAGTCATCATGAAAGCAGCTAACAGATGTGAAGAAAAAGCTGAAGCTACTGGAGAACTTAGTCTGGTTTCTAAGTCCAATAGCTTGAGAAGTACTGCTAAGGAAAAACAGGAAAAAATCTATGGGTGTGAAACTAGAACAGAAAATGAAGGAATCATTTTAATGTTATTTAGTTCTTAACATACACCCCCATTGGTATCCAGAGCAACTTACAGTTATTACTAGGCATCTCATTATTATTTTTACATACAAGTTCTGATACCCATTTTGAGTTGGGTTTTTACCAGAGCAATTTAGATATGAGCTCTTCATAATCAGTATACATGTGTATATAACATCAACCTAAGGTATAAAGCTAAAAAAATCTGTTATAGGAGGCATGGCAGCTGTCAGGGGTTAGAAAAATTTATATATTGTTTCAATTGCATTCATTCAGAGAACTTTGAAATGAAGGAGTCAAAAGGTTATGTAAGCATCTTATTATTTAGACATACCTCTACTCAACTACCATTCTATTATTGAAGATACAAAGAGACAATTTTCATATTTCATTGGTCACATGACAATATGTCTGAAGTTTTATGTAGTTTTTTAAAGGTTTATTTTGAAATAAAGGACTTAAAGCTTAGATAACATAATACTTGAAATTATAACATATATTATAATATTAATTTCATTTGCATACATCATAGTAAAGGTGTTTAATTAAATTTTGAATGCCACATAGTGACTTGCACAGAAAAGTGTTTAAAGGGGTACTTGGTGTGAATGGGTTAAGGGGACCTATCTGAGTGCTTAAAGGTTGACTCATTCTGATCCCAATATGCCACATAGTGAACAAATACTGTCCTTAAGATGTTTGCTTGTTGGGCTAGTTCTTGCCAAAAAATTGAGAAGATGGACATTTGTTTTTCTAGTACAATACTTTTTTTTACTGAACAAATGCTTTTCTGTAAGGTGTTTACTTGTTAAAGAAGGAAAAGCCAATTGAGGTGTAATTTTATGTCTTCCAAATCTATTATTTTTTCAAAGTATATAGGTGAGATAGCTAAAAATAAATATGGTGCAAGCTGCTTTCTATGCAGTGAAAATATATTTAACCAATTCAACTTATGAATGTAAAAAAATATGTAGAACCAAATTTCAGTCTCTATGTTACCTTGTTCAAAAATATCTTTCACTTTACATGATGATTGCTCAAATAAAATTTTAGAGTGGAAAACATTTCTTCCAACCCAGAAAAGTTAGATTACCTTAGCCTTCCGACTTATTTCGCAAATAAATATCTAGTTCCGGCTGTTAAACGCATTCACTTTGTGATGTCTAGAGATTCATTCATAATAAATGTTTTGTTTACTTAAGCATTTCTGTTCTTTCAGAATTGGCTCTAAACTACAAAGATGATGGGAATGAAAATTTTCGACTGAAGAAATACCACTGGGCAATAAAGTCTTACACAGAAGGATTGAAGCAAAGGTGTTCAAATACAGAACTGAATGCCCAACTTCTTACCAATAGAGCAGCTGCAAATTTTCATATAGGTATTTGATACAAATATTTTTATATATGGATAGGTAGTGAATTACAGGGATTTTTTTTTTCATTTGAGCTAATAATTGTTTATATATATGGATAGGTAGTAAATTACAAGAATTCTTTATTAGTCATTTGAGCTAATTAATGTTTATATATATATATATATATATATGGATACATAGTAAATTACAGGAATTCTTTACTAGTCATTTGAGCTAATAATTGAATTGCTGCAAATCTTGAAATTTTGAGGTGCAGTACTGGTTTGATTACTTAAATGAAATATTGCAACTTCAGAATAATAAAACATAGTGTACTATATGAAATGCTTGGTTCTGCATACAGTATCTTGTCTTTGTAAATATTTCATCAAGAACTCAGTTGATTATTTTTATCTTATCACCTCCCCTTCCTCTATTACTTTTCATGTAACTTATTTTATTGCCTGTTCATATTCTGTTCAGAGGAAGGATTTTCAACTGAAACTTTATGAAGGTTACGGAGATGTACCTTCTGTATATGTAATGTTTCCATTATTTAAATGATTGCATTTTTTATCTTGAAAAAAACAGACAAATGTAGATTTCTCAAAAAACAATTTTTCTTTTCAGTTTAAAATTCATACTCATGACATGTTGTAATGTAGGTTGTGGTAATTTAAAAAGCATGGCAACAAAAAATTCATGAGAAAATCATAATCATAACATACAATAGTTCACAAGAAATAATTACAAATTATATGCTGAATTTTATATATTAATAATTAATATATTAATTCAATGTTTAAAAATTGCTTCTGAAATAGAACTTTTAATCCTGAGCTTACATCATTTTATTTTGCTACATGTATATAAACACATGGTATTTTCAGGTAAAACTGATTTCCTGACATCTATCAATAGTTTCTCCATCCTGTAAATTTGTGGTATTTTTATGCTAAACCAATATTCCAGCAAGTATAAGACAGCAAACTCTCATCAGGATCTAGCATGTTAACTTGCTTTCTTTGTTGTAATAACTCTAGTCAACTGAGAGGTAGTGAACATTTTGTTACTCATATTTGACAACAAACAATCATCACTAACTTGTTCAACTTGGATTCTACGTACAATATTGAAATATCCCTGTAGGCAGAGGAGACATCATTTGCTAAAGAGCAAAGAGTGATGCAGCTAGAACAAGATAATGTTAGCAGTTCTGGTCCATGTTTTGTTGCAATTACAGTGCAGGAACTAAATAATAAATAATTTGGTATAATTCTATATAACTATAGTAGCTAGAAAACCAATGATATGCTGCGTATCACACATACCTTTTTTTAGGGCTAATAAATGTTCTTTTATCCAACACAGAATGCCTTGTCAGAAGTGTGTTGTGAATGTGAGACATGTTCTTTTTAACCAGCCCTGCGAGAAGAAAATTCTGTGTTTTAACTACAGGGATCTAAAAATTAATAGTGACCAAGTACATGCAAGATATCAAAATGTGAATTCAGGCTACTGGAATTGTGGTTAGTATATGCAAAATGAATTTCAGTCTTAAGAAATGCCCATTAGTATGAAAGACTTTTAAAATATTATAATGTAAATTGTAGTTTGTTCAGTGGATAAGGAAATTGTGTTGTATCTTTATGTTATTTAAATCCTGTGGATGATGAGAGCAACAGTAAAGCTCCCGAATTCCCTGGATGGTGTATATTGCTCAAATAGTCAGATAATCAGAATTTTCTGTTTCTGGTTAAGACATGTTACAACTATTGTTATTAAATAATGTCAGTGGCACATCTGAGCTCATTTTTATGCAAAATAAATGTCAGGTGATCAGTTATGTGATATGGAATGCATGTGTCAGTGATATATATGAATGAAGAAAACACACTAATCTCAGAACCCTAGATCAGTAGTTCAATATGCTATTACAGTAACAAATACATTAAGATATTTCCTTAATGTGAACAGTAAGGATTGGCTAAAAGCTGTTCTAACAAAACAAGCAGTTGCAGAGTGGCTTTATAAAGTCTTGCAAAGGATGAATAACAAAATGTTTACTACCTTTCAGGTTAAAATACATTTTGCTGGAGAACTATACAGAAGAGGCTATTGAAAAATGTTACTTGACAGTATGAGTTCAGTATAGATTGTAAGCCTCAGCTTCCCAACTGAACCACATGTTCAGAGCAGCAAACTTCATAAGCCTGACGACAAACAACTAGGGTGTGTGTTCTTTAAACTCATTACCATAAAACCTTCTGTTTTCAGTAATGTCAAGAACATATTGATTGGTTAGATTACTGGTTGAATGTCTTGTTCACAGATTAATCAGGTTTTGTGCTGCATCCAAATACAAGATTTGTACCCATATAGACGTGAGACATAGATATGACATTTGTAGCATATTGATTTGGGTATAAATCATTAAAATGTATATTCTATATGGCACTATAAATGCCATACGATATAAGAATACAGTCATACATCTGTTCATATTGCTATATGCACAAGCAGTTTGTCAGAACTTTCTTTTAATGGATGATGACATGTACTTTGTTTTTTTAAGTAAATTTAATCCTTTTGCACATTCATTAATATCAAGTACTTTGTAGACTCGGCAAATTTCGTGGGTTTGTTAGTTCGTTATTAATAAGTACTTTAACTAGGTATGTTTAGATAGTTTGTAAGTTACATATCATTACTATCAGTAACACCTAATTCAATGTTCTGTCTGAATATTTTTTTTGTTATTGTTAACTATGTGCCTTATTATCTTACTTTTCATCAGTGTAGGACTTAAATTCTTTGCTTTGTTACATTGCTGACATCTTTGTTTCTTTCCTGTTTGTAGGGCTGAGCTTTGATTTGGCTCTTTTTTTCCTACATTGATACTAGAAACCTCATTTTCTCCCTATATTCTACAATTTGGGGTTCTTCCCCACAGTACCCGCATCCTCGACAGTTGTTTAATTCTCTAAGTTGATGCTCTAGTTCAGGGCCCTACCATTCAGATTAATCTCAGCTCTTTAAGTGTTTTATTGGGGGTACTCTTGCCTGACATCTTCACTCTCAGAGTCTTTGCACTCTACTTTCTTTGGATGACTGGCTCCTGCTTGCTTCTTCCTGTTCACAGTCCAGAGACCTCACTCATCTACTCCTACAAGCAGCAACATGGGTAGGATTCCTGATGAGAGTAAGGAAGTCCACATTTGGGGAGGGGGTCTTCATTCTAACATCAGCCAGGCTCAGCCTTCTCCTCTTTGTCTTTGGGTTTGGAGAAGGCAGTTCACAAGTCCCTCACCTCACATTTCTTATCTCTTGTGTGATGTTGGCTGCTGTAGAAGTTCTTATTAGCATGGTCAGGCTCATATCCATTCTCTTCAGTGGACACTCCTAGATCAGTGGAATTTCTCCTCGGATCCTTTGGACCACCCTTTTACCCCTCCTTCACCAATCAGAGCCATCCTGCGTTGGTGGTTAGACAGAGACCAGACCATGTTGGGGGTGCCACTTTACTTCATCTTGTCCAGATTTACATCTGCTCATGGACTTATCTTTAGAGTGTTGGGGTTCTTACCTCAACTCCCAAGAGATTTCTGGTCTCTGGTTAATCAAGGAGTTTTTTCTCCATATCACCATTCTAAAGCCTTTGTCAGTTCATCTTTGTCCCACTTTTTCCTCTCCTGTGGTTATGGTACATTCTGACATTTCCATAGTGGTCACTTATATCACAGAACAAGGTGGTACCAATTATAGGTCTCTGTGCTTTCATATCCTGGATCTCCACTGTGGTTTTAGCTTGCCATTTTCCTGGCTCCCTGAATCTTTTTGTGAATTGATTATCTCCTCTTAACAAAATTCTCCTCACAGAGTGGTCCTTCAATCCACAGGTCTTTAGGTGAGTGGGAGCTCAACTGGGGACACCTCATATATGCCTTTGCCAACCCCTGGAATACCAAACTTCCTCCTCTTTGGTCTACCATTCCACACCCACTAACTCTTGGGGTGGCTGCATTCTGTCAAGATTGGAGGGGTATTCACATCTATGCTTGCCCTCCTATTTCACTTCTCATCAGAATTCTATCCCTATACCAAACCACTCTGTTGCTCATCCTACTGGTGGCTCTATATTAGCCAGCGCAACCATTATCCCCACTGCTCCGACCTTTACTTGTACGATCTCCCCTACTATTACCTCTGTCTTGGTCCCTATTATGTCAACCTCTGTGGGACATTTTTCATCCAGATATCATCACACACGGGTTTTTTCAGGTTCATTGTCTCAACCCAGGGACTGACTCCACATGTTGCATCTTTCCTTTCCTGATCCAATAGATCTTCTTCCACGTCCATTTATCACAGCCAGTGGTATACCTTCCACCTTTGGTCTCTTTGATGTGGTTTCTGTCTTTCCCACCCTTCAGTTCCTCATCTTTCCCAATTCTTCACCTGGTTGTTTGGCAAAGGCTTGTCCACTTTACCATATCTAGCTATTGGGCAGCCTTGTCGAACACCTTCTGTTTCTCCAGGTTTTATCTTCCCCTTTTCATCCTTTTCTGCAGCTGTTGAGTCATGCATCTTCCACATTCGTTTGATTTGCCTGATTGAGATCTCATTGTGGTCCTTTATGCCTTTCCTGTCCTCCTTTTGAATTTTTGTTTTCATGTTCCATCTCCCATCTCTCCCTCAAGACCCATTTTCTTTTCCTCCTTGCTTGTGGATGTTGTAGATCAGATATTTATGCCTTTACTGTTTACATAAGGTTGGGGCTGTTGAGTATATATAACACTGTCCACATGTTATAGCCATTATATTTGTGTTAAAGTATATCTTTTTTAATCCTCAACCTCCTAATGATGAGGACGAGTTATGGAACCACATCTGTATGGTTGAGGTTGTGCATGTACATAGCTGATTCTGTTTATATCTTATTATGGATTGCACTTCTCAGAACAAATCCTTTTTTTCTGTCCATATCAGATTCCTTTCCTACTACAAGGGTGAAGAGCATAGCTGTTATAGAAGTTGTGTGGTACCCCACTAGTATGCTTTGTTTTCATCTCAGAGCACACCTGTTCATTCTGAGCAGTCGCTTTCTGCTTGGTTTCTATGTAGTGCCCTCCACCTTTGCAATGTGGGGTTATAGTTAACATTTTTCTTACACTGGAAATGTATTTCTGATAGACATTTTGCAACCTTCCTCCCCATGGCTGGTGTTCTTTTAGAGCCTGCAATTCTTGAAAGTGTGGATTGAGTGGTAATAGCAGGGGGAGCTAGCTACAACGATATAGGTGGCACAATACTATGAGTGGAGAGTAGTCACATGATATGTACATTTTCAGAAATGGTGTGAAATACTGCAAAATGCAACTCGAAGACTGAAAGTGTACGTTGTGGGTCACCTTGGGTCTGACCAGAGTCCAACCCAAATGTGTTCTTATTGTAGACTATGGATTGAAAATCCAATAAGCAGGTTATTTACAACAATTATCAAGCAAGGTTTCTATAAAATAAGGCATCAAAGAGAACACTTGTTGAGGAATGAGATGCACATACATACTTACCATAATGATGTTATAAGCAAACAGACGAGATGATACAGTACTACTTTGATGGATTACTCTCTACAACAGCCTATGAACATTTAGAAATTTGTTTTGTGTGCTATGGGGGGGGGGATGCATCTATAGTGACAGTCATTGACAGTATGGGGTCCATGTGGACCCCAGATAATTTATTAGATTATAGCTACATACTCCGTCTGCTTGTTTCGAAACAATAGTGTCATTCTGATCCAGGGTTTCTGCTTGATAAATAATGAATTGATATAAATTTGTCATGATTATGTAAAAAAAGATAAACAACAGAAAAAGCCAGTGTGTGCTGATGAGGGTTACTTTCTTTGTATTAATTCAAAAGAGTTTTATATATTGAGCTGAAAAGTAAAGATTTATTTCAAGTCTTTTTGTTTTTCAGTTGTTTTGTAACTATTGTATGAAGGGTTGTCATTTTGTACTGTTTACTTTTGAAGTTGTTTTATTTTTGTCTGTTTTGTTTATATGTAGTATTAAAAGCTTTGTGTTTTCTATTAGTTCAAGTCTTTGTTTTGTTTTTAAAATGTCAATTTTTGCATGTTTTTGCTTTTCTTGTGTTTTATGGTCTTTTTAAAGAGGCTTAATTTTTTATTTGAACATGATTTGCTTGTTGAAATAATTTGTTTGTACATTGAACTTTTTGTGTTAAATGAGTTTACCTATTACCTTTTTGTGTGAATTGTATTAATGAGTATGTTTAATTTGTTTTAGTTTTGTTCCTGCTTTGTATTTTATTTTAAAAAGTTTCTTTTTACATTTTCTATTTTAAAATGTAATCTTCTGATTTTCATGTAACACTGCATTACCTGTCTTCTATCTAAAATTTGGGTATATGTTAGGCAGGAGTGAGAGTAAGTTACCAATTTCCTCACTGGGGCACAGGGTATCTGAATTGGTTTTTAAATTTCAAAGCAAGGGACAGTTGGGTCAGCCTGAAGTTAAAGGGGAGAGTATAAATTTTGTTGGTAAGCTTATTTTGTATTCTACTCCCTTTGTTAATATATACATTTTTCAAAATTTATGTATATGTTGAGTATTGTGTTATTAATACAAAAAGTTGGTCAAGGGAACCACTAAATTTTTTCATCATAGTTATACACAGAACTAGATCATTCAACTAGGGTGTCGTGTCATGTAAACTTTTATAGGTAAAGATTGCTGTAACACAGTAAATTTTGTATAGAAAGTAACAGTGATCTTTTTAACTAGCAAGCTGTGTTGTGTCCAGGGATACATCATCATTGTTTTGTAGTAAGAGTGAACATCAGTCATTTAGGTGGCACTGTTATATTTCCTATATATTGCCATGTTTTATCAAGATTACATGATTTTACTCCTGCCATTAAAAGCTTTATTGTTTTTAATGAGTGTTGGAAATAAAGATTGTTTTACTGTGTGGGACATATATTCTTTCTTTGCTTTAAACTGAGTTGGGGTTAAGAGAATACAAAGTTTGATCCTTATAACATTTTTGGTAAGTTGTCAGTTATTTTGTGGCTCCTACCAAACTTTTCAAAGGCAATTTAGTGAATTTGAAAATACCATGTTAGCAGTAAATTAAGTAAAATGATCTGATACAGCTTTTAATTTTTATTATTGCTAAAATATGCACAATTATTTTTCATATTACAAAAAAAAAGTGAAACCATTTTGATAAAGTTTATATTAAATAGATAGTTGTTAACAACAAAAAATGCAGTTGCTACTTGTTTCATTTTTATTTAAGATTTGTTTTTTCCTAGTGATAAAATGTTAAGGTTTTTCTCTTAGTTTTTTTCAGTTTAAAATTTTATCCAATTAGATACATACAGAGATAATAGTCAGCAGTGTGTAATATCTTGCAGTTTAAAGTTGCATTTTATTTCCTTAGTTATGTAATAAGCTATAGCATGTACAAATTTCTAAAGTTACTTCTGCTTGATGATTTTCAGCACTGCATCTTTTGGATTTAAAAATTGAATTGAAGAAATGTGGCAAAAATCAATGTTGCCTAACCAGCTCAGCAAATTCTCTCTCTTTATACAATGACAATGGAAATATTTTTTATTAACCAGTTAGTCACTTTCAACTATTCAGAATGCTGAATTAAACAGGAAACATATATTAGCAAAAATATTAGTTTTTATTAACTCCTCTTAGTGGTTAGCATGCTCAGGTGTGAATCTGAGGATTTATGGTTCTTAGTCCATTGCTGTTGGTGTGCTGTAAGAATGATGATCAAATGGTATTATTCAGTCAGATAAGAGTAGCCCAAGATTTTTTGTGGGTGCTGTTGATTAACTGCCTCCCTCTAGTCTATCAGTTAAAAATTAGGGACAGCTAAACACATATAGCTCTGTTTGCTTTGCTTAAACTTCTCAATCAACAAGTAACACAATTATCTCCTAAAATATTAATGGTGTGGATCAACTTTAGAACTTTGAAATCTTGATATAATACTGTAAAGCCTCTATTTATATGGATACAATGAAGTTGTAATTTTTAAAAGATTAGAATACGGGCTATGATGAGTACACTGGACTGGGTGGCAACTGCTTGTTGTAGAAAAAACACAAGTGTAAAGGACGATGTTTTGAAGGTCTTTCGTCTGAAGAGGAAAAATGGAAGATTTACGAAACATTGTCATCTACACTTGTGTTTTTTACAAGTAGTTGCTGCCCATTCCAGTGTACTCATCATGAGTACTCTGCCTAAACAATCTATCAAAGAATACAGAACAGTTTACAACATTAATGAACACAAAAGGAGACATTATTATTGTACAATTGAATAAAGGCAATAATATTTATAGATATTTTGAACTTAATTGGTTATCACATAAAAAATTTGTCAAATATTTGTAGAAACTAGTATATGTAAGGTTTTAAACTAAAAAGAAATGAGAGCATCTTTAAAGAAAATAATTATTAAAAGTTACAGCTGACTGGATCTATCAGGTATTCTTATGTTCCTGATTTAAGAAAAATACATAGGTTCAAGAAATCAATTTGACAAAGAAACTATACCTTATAATCTAAGTGCTTTCGAAAGGTGGACCCTTTGAAAGCACTTGGGTTATAGGTATTTTTATACCATATCTTAAGTACAGAAACAAGGATATCCAGTAAGACTGCTTCCTAAGTGGGTTCAGTGGTAACTTTATAGACTTACGATACTATAATCTGGGATATGATTCCCTGCAGCAGAAGAGTATGTATAGCCCATTGTGCAGTCTTACACTAAAACAAATAAACCAATAAGACTGCTGTGTTAAATATCATAATTTTTATTTCTCAGTCATCATCATTAGCAATTCCATTGTTAAAGAAAACCATGAATATGTACAATACATTTAAGGACCTTAATTGTTCTGGAAATGGACCTTTTGAAAGCACTTGGGTTATAGGTATTTTTATACCATGTCTTAAGTACAGAAACAAGGATATCCAGTAACACTGCTTCCTAAGTGGGTTCAGTGGTAACTTTATAGACTTACAATACTATAATCTGGGATATGATTCCCTGCAGCAGAAGAGTACGTATAGCCCATTGTGCAGTCTTACACTAAAACAAATAAACCAATAAGACTGCTGTGTTAAATATCATAATTTTTTACTTCTCAGTCATCATCATTAGTAATTCCATTGTTAAAGAAAGCCATGAATATGTACAATACATTTAAGGACCTTAATTGTTCTGGAAATGTGTGCCATGTTAATCTGGATTTGAAATTGTTATGTACTATCATGTCTTTGCAACAAAGAAAATATATACTGAGTTTCTCTTCAAAGGCCGTTCAGATTTGAATAACTCGGTACGTTTTAAAAAACTTTTTCTTTTTCGTTTTGAATAGCTGATTGACAGTCATTTCATTTTTGATAAATGAATATCAATAAAAAAAATTGAATTATAGTGAGATAACTGTTAGCTTTGACTTTAGGAAATTGTTTATATGCCTTTATGAAAAGAATGGTCTAATTGATGAACTATTTAATTTACTATAGTAACTACACTGTGTTGATGGTACATTTGTGAATTTTAAATAGAAAGAAAATGTTGGTCTGTTTTTATAAGAATGTATCAGTATCATACAACCATTTAATTATCCATAGAAGGAGAAACAGGCACAAAATTGCAGTATTGGATACCTTTGTTTTGTTGTTTTTTGCACTGAAATTTTAGTAATCCAAACAACCTATTACTAAATATAATGCTTTTAAAATACTACAATTTCCAACTTAAAATATCATCTGAGAAGGCTATTTAAAAAAAAAAAAAGTACAGTTTTGTAGAAATTAAATATCAGGATAGTAAATGTTCTTATGTAAATAATATATAAATTGTTGTAGGCTTATGAAACATTTCATTTGGAATTCAGTGACAATGATGCTATGATGCTGTTATGTCACCATATTAACACCATGTAATCAATTCACAATTAAATGAATATACATTATGCTGTAATCTTCTGTTTTGGGTAGTTTTCTTGCAAATGAAAAACCATCTTTAAACACAACCCCATTTTAATAACCATTGAAATTGAAAGATGCTATTACTACACAGAACACATCCTGCGTGGAATCTAAGTTTTATGTATTAATTGTAACTTAATATACTTCATCAGTACTACAAGAGGAGATCATCTGGTCAAATAATACAATACTAATTTTGATTCATATCACTTCAATATGAGAGCTAGAGCACCAGATGGTTGGATTTGGTGTATTTGTATTGAAAGGAGGTCAGAACAAATGCAGTGATCTCTTGTACTGAAAACATACCTAGAAATTTTATTTGTTTTATTGAATAACAACTTGTGCTTTTATTCAATGACCTACATGGAAAGTTTGCTGAAGAAAAAAAAAGCACAAGAGTAGCAGTTGGTTAGAGAGGGTCAGTGTAGGAAATAAAGTAACACAGTTATATTGATTAAAGAAAGGATTAACCATTCCAGTACATCCCCAAAAACATTCTTGGGAATTAAATTACAAGGTAGTGAAAATTCTCATTAAAAAATTAGGATGTCATTAAATAAATGACGTTTTTGTTTAAACCAGGTAACTACAGATCATCTTTCAATGATACTGAAGCTGCTCTGAAGTTAAAGCCTAACCATATGAAGGCCTTAGTGAGAGGTAAGAGTTGCTCCCAATAACTTCTTCTGTGATAAGAGATAAAAATACTCTATAAAACCATTATTTGCCCAGAAAGTACTAACTACTGTTTGTTAGTTTTTTTTTCATAATTTGAGTCAGTATATTGCATTAAAAATAGCAATCTAAGATCCAACTGCTCATTATCTTGGCATTATAGGACAAACAATTGTTAATTTGCCTTTCACACAACTTATTTTTCAGTTAGTGGCTTTTCAAATCATTCTTATTCATAACTAAAGCTTATTTTTTTGTCTAGGTGTTTTACTTAAAAGCAAATGTTTCTCTGTATATCAAGGTTCTTATGTGATGGTGACTACTTCCTTGGTTGCTGATTTGACAAACATTACAAAAACAAAGCTGAGCTGATATTCAAAGAAAACTTAATTATATGATGGTAGATTGACCTAAAGATTTCCTTCTGCTAATACTAGAGGAAAAATAATTTTATAAAAATATGGTGCACAAAACATTTTAAAGATAATTAAAGATATTTCAGCTGTGACAAGTTAAAAACCAATGTAATGATGTTGGTGACCTCCCTCACTATTCATTTTTTTGTGAATATTCCATCTGATAATCCATTATGCAATTTTATGTGCAAATAATTAGTCATTCTCAGACTTTAAAATAGAGTATGTCATCATGAATACTAAAGGAAGGCTTGTACTTGATATCAGCATGTTTCCATTTAATCAGTCCAGCTTAGGTTGATAGATGGTATTATTATCTACTAGTCTGAAATCATAGTCAATGGCATCAGAATATGGCAGCACAAAGTCTGTGGTTTCTATAATATGTGACAGTAACCCATTCGCTGCAGCTGCCACATATACGGGTCATTCTTTCTCCTTCCATGCACTGTGGCTGTGCCATATATGAGAGTTCAATTTCAATTTTCCACATGAACTAGTAAGGCATATTTATGAGTGTTGAGGCACTCTCTATCCACCAAAACATTGTTACTGAAAAATGGGTCAACCATTTTTTCTCTTTTTTTTTTTTCTCACCAGTACCTCTCATGATGTTAACAAAATCCCATATAAGGCACAGTCACAGTGTACAGAAGAAAAAGGTCTGAACTTTTACATGATAGCCACAGTGAATGGGTTAATAATACCATTTGACAGAATGCAGATGTCTACCAGTGTTTACTGCCTTTCCACCATCAACATATGCATTATATTTCTGTATAAAAGTAGAGTTGGATCTGGTTCCAAATTCTCCCAAAATGAGTATAAGCCTATTATCTGGCTGTAGTGTGAAGTACAACTTATCTGTAAAAATATTATTGCTTTGCATTTTGTTGAGCCACTGGATATAGTTCTATGCATCATTGCATATGAGCTTTTTTGATTTGTTGTAAGGGGAATATCCGTCTTTGAATCTATGCCATACAAGTTGGACTTGTTAAGTCTATTTTGAACCATATGTTTTAACTATTCGAAAGCACTCGAGTTTTGGGTCTCTTTGGAAACATTACAACTTTTGTGTGCTAACTTCTTAATCAGAATTGTTGCAGCTTATTCAGCCCTGAAACAAGTATACTTTGATTATAACAAATGAATAACTGCAAGGTGTTACTGTTAGATATACATAACTGTTTCATTTAAATTTAATTCGTTAGTTATGATTTAGATAGCTATAAAGCACGAGTGTTAAATTTAGTATTTTTAGAAGCAATAACTTATCACAGGTTTGCTTACGTAACTATGTATGAATCATTTGTTGTGAATTGATGTCGTTACTTAAACCTTCTGAATTTTTCTTGTTGCTTTAATTGAGTATTGTTACATCATAACATCTTGTAGTTTGTAGAAAGTTCTAGGCCTCAGTCAAACAATATATATAGGTGACCATGTAAGTGAAGTTAGGAAATTAGTGAAAGTGAAATTCAGAGTGTAGTTAGACTGCGTGTGAATTAGCTGTAATGAGCAATTTCTAAAATGAGTTTCCCAGCTTGTATCGTAATAACAGATATAGAGGAGATTGATTTGTCTTGTCAGAGGATATTCTAAAGTAATTGAACCCACTTGTGTGAGCTTTGATGAAAAGGAGACAATTATATAGTTAACCAGAAAACTGATTTAGTCACTGTTTTGAAGATGAGGACTTTCTTAATGATGTATTGGAGAGAGTTTTTCATTTTTCATATAATTACTGATCTATTGATATTTCTATATAACTGAAATTATTTTTTAGTCTAACATTTAGTTATGATTTTGTTTAACTTTAGGCTTGTAATGATAATCTTAAGGCATGCATAGTTTGTTTCATTGCATCACATGGATTTGTATTAATAGCTGATGTAACACTAAATAAGTATTTTTTTCTACATTTTTCTTATGTAACTTTTAAGACTTCTTGTAATATCAGTAATACTGATCTAACAAAATTGAAGTTTGTTGCCTTATACCTAATGTTATAAGCAAGGGCAGCACAACCAGGGTTGTAACACATCTATTTGCACAGGTTGGCAGGTTCTTATGGTGACAAAAATGAATGTTAAAAAATTGGTTCTAGTTACCAGCTGCTTCCTGGTTGAGTGAAAAATTTCCTGTTAGACAGAATCAGCATTTTACAGTAAAACATATGGATAGAACATAACACTGCTGCTACCAACAGATGATTCACGGAAATTTTGTTGGGGAGTGGGTGGCACTGTCAGTGTTTGCACAGGATAGAAAAACATGTCACACCTTCCCTGGTAATAAGCTGTAAATAAGAGCTGACCATGATGAATCCTCTGTTAACTCAAGAATACTGCCGCACAAAATTGTTTCCAATATTATATTCCATTTTAACCTTAAATAACCCATCATGTTAGATGTTATCTCAGTCAGCACAATAACTGTTATACATCAATATACTTTATATTAAATGTTAAACTTGGCTCGATAGCTTACAGACCTGAAGTTTATAAAGTAAGTAGCCAAAATTAAGCTCACCAGTTACCATCATAGAAACACATTAACAAATTGATCTATGTTATACAATACCTTGTATATAAGTTGCCAAAATTACAAAACATACTTACCTTCACTGACACTATAGCTATTTCTCAATCTTCAGGTTTCCACTCTTTGTCCATCTAAGCATTGAAAATGCTTGCTCCAGTCTTTTATATCCCACTCGATTGTCCTTGGCAAATTCTAATTTGCAAAATTATCCACCAACTTCAATGTGCCCTCTATCTAGGTTCTGTATGTAAGCACTTCATTCAGATAATGTAATCACTTTTTCTCAACAAAGCAATCGACATGGGTTTCTTTAAACAAGAGTCTTGTGATTATTCACAATTTACATTGCGACTTTTAATTGCATGAAAGAAAAAAAAACATACCGAGAGGTGTGAATTCCCAAGTAAATGTTTCTATTACAGAGGCCAACCAGATGTCTTCCACCTCTGCTGTCTGGTGTTTATCAACAACCAGGGGAGGGGTCACTCCCAGTCGAAGCTTTCCATGATATGATCTGTTTCGAGATGGAGACATATATGTGGACTAAGGATTTCTCTCCGGGGGGCTTCTGAGTCAGCTTTTACAAATGACCCGGGATAAGCTGGGGAGAATTTAGAGTCACTCTTTCTGGCTTCTTCTTTTACTAGGTTGGCCTCAACAGAGGATAATTTTCATCAGCCACCTCCAGCCCCTTTTCTTTAGTTGGTTACTCAGGTTTGTGAGGTTTTGGAGGTCTCCCTATTGTATTTGACTCTACTCCTTCCTTGTTGGCAGAAAAGACAGCAAGTGATAACTTGGTTTTTCCTCCTTCTCCTGATATTGTTGTTCATGCTTGGAGATTTGCCACTCAGTTATGCGATGGGATAGCTATGCCTTGTCCCCCACGTTTATTGGAACAGCATGCTTTGGCTTATCACCACCAGGAGGAGATATATTTAGATTCTCAATGGATGGACCCCCTTTTGGACCTGTGGGGTATAGATTGAAACCTGTGATCACTTTAAACAGATAACAGTTTTCTCGTATTAGTTTTGCTCTCACGACTGTCCTGAGGCATTTATCTTTGATCCAACTTTTGTTGGAAGCCTATCAACATTCCCCTCAGCAATTTGAGGATGAGTTGGGGATTTTTTTGACGTCTACCCAGTCAGATTGTCTTCTTCAGTTCTTTCTTTGGTCTCCTGGCTGGTTTGGTGTTGTTGGATTTATTGGGTAGAGCTTTGTTTGAAATTGTTCGTTTACCGTCTTCTGCTCTCAGTGAGTTACAGGAAGCTCGTAGTGTTTCCCGACACCCTCCTTCGATTCCCAGGTCTATTGGCTTCCATAATAGAATCCATCTGTATTTTCGAGGATCTTTGGCTCGGGCAGACCATCAACAAAAGCATCCTGTGGGTGGGGGAGCAGTGGAAGCATGATTACACCACTTTCTGGACATCTGGATTTCTTTCACCAGGGATCCATGGGTACTCAATGTTCTGGCTTCAGGGTTGGTTATTCAATTTACTTCACCTCCACCATTATCTGCACAACCTGTGCCTTTTCACCTCCAAGAGATTCATGGCAAGTGGAGCTTCGTTCTCATGCCATAAAAGAGTTGTTAGTGAAAAGGACAGTAGAGAGGATCGATCCCGCTCTTCAGGGTTTTTATTCCTATTCATTGTACCAAAAAATATAGGAGATTGGAATCCAATCATCTATCTGTCTTGTATCAACCAATTTGTAGATCCTCCTTGCTTTACAATGAAATTTTTTTCTCAAGCTATGATGGCACTTTGCATCAGTGCTATGACCAAGTTCGATGTTACCAATGTTTATCTCCATATTCCCATAGTGGAATCTTCCCAGAGGTTTCTCAGATTTGTGCACAAAGCTCAGGTGCTGCAGTTCAGGGCTCTACCTTTTGGTCTTGCATCAGCACCTTATGTCTTCTGCAGAGTTATTTGAGCTTTTTCTTATCACTGCATTCCTTGGGCCTATTCACACATCATTATCTGGATGACTGGCTCCTTCTCGCACCATCCCATAAATTAGCAGAACAACACTCTTAGATTCTCCTTTCATAACCCACTAAAGTGGGCTACCTTATCAGAATGGAGAAATCTATTCTGTCACTGATGGAATATCTCATCCATCTGGGTGTGTTTTTCAATGCTCACTTAAGTCTTGCTCAACCAAACCCTATCAGGCTTCAAGCCATGGAAAGAGCTATCAGGCTTTTACTTTTGTCTTCATCTCCTACTGAGCGGATGGTTCTCTCTCTTTTGGGGATCTGGGCATTCCTTGAGCCTCTCATTCCTTTAAGAAGAGCACATATGAAGTCCTTCGGTGGTCACTGCGCAATCTCAGATTTCTCATCGAGGAGGCACACATTCTAGAGAGTTGTTTTTTCGTACCTTGGACCTTCTCTACTGGGCTCATTCCAATCATATCAGTCTTTTAGTATGTCATCCTCCAGGAGGGATGAATTTAATTACAGATCACTTGTCTCAACCCAACTGGATAATTCCAATCAAATGGTTGCTACGTCATGAGGTTTTCAGTGGATTTGCTCTCAGTTTGTGTCTCCAACAGTCTATGCCTTTGCGACTCATTGGAATTCTCAACTGCAGTTGTTTTGGTCTCCAATACCTCATCCTCAAGCATTTTGCAGTAGATGTGTTCAGTCAGAACTGGACAGGTTTACATCTGTATGCCTTTCCTCCAATTAGGCTATTGACCCAGGTTCTGACTATGGTTCGTACCACTCCCTGTCGAGTTCTCTTGGTTGCACCATATTGTCCAGGTCAAACATGGTTTCTGTCTCTTTAGTATTAGTAGGAATGTCCACCTCTACCTTTTCCATATTACAGTCTCTGTTGAGACCACCTCGATCAAACATTCTCCATCAAGATATTCGGAAACTCAATCTTCATACTTGGAAATTATGCGGTCCTTTGCCTGATGTAAGGTTTAATTTCTAAGGTTTCTCTGTACTTAACTAAATCTGACCATAGGCCAACCACGACCATTTATCAACAGAAATCGAATACTTATCGTCAGTGGTCTGTTAAAAGGAATTAAAACTCTCTTCATCCTAAAGTATCTATCATATCCAGTTTTATGCCTTAGGTATTTAAGAGGGGTCTTACTTTGTCTATGGTGTCTTTATATAAGGCATCCATATCCACTATTTTTCAGTATTCCAAATATCAGAAGGTTTTTGAATTCTCAGCACTATCAGGTCTACTCATCCTTTGTATTCTTTGACCCAAACAACTTTTCAATTATGGAATTGGGATTTTACAGTTGTTTTACACACATTGTCTCATCCTTCCTTTGAACCCTTAGCTTCATGTTTGTTGTTTCACATTTCTCTTAAATTGTATGTTTGGTTGTTGTTGGCTTGTGGATGTCGTCGGTTGGAGTTGTTTGCAATCCATGTGCATCAGACTCTTTATCATTTCACATTTGTCCTGCTTTACACCAATAGGTATTTTCTTCCCAAGATTCTGGCAGCCAGGGAAGGGGGAAAGATCCTTCTCACCAATGCATTTGCCCGCTATTTCTCACCTATATGGCCACTTCGATCTTGATAATTTGTTATGTCTTGTTAGGGCCCTCAAGTGGAATATTCTTTGATCCCTTCATTCCGAGCCTGGGGTGTTGCCTTTTGGATTTCTTCATGTGGAAGAGAAAGTTTGTCCACTTACTTTCTTGTTGTGATTCCGGTGGTGCGAAATGCATCACTGTATGGCTACAGGTTAGAATCCAGTCATTTCTTTTCCTTAAAACACATAAATACATTAGCCAATATGGTGGCCAAACAGGAACCCATACTAACTCCATCTTTGTGATCATAAACCTTACCATGAAACAATAAATGTGATTAATTTGTAGCTATAACCTTTAATTCATGGAATATCTCTTTAGGTATTCCCATAAAACTACCCCCTTTCTCATATAATATGGTTTTACATATCTCAATGGTTTCATTTGATGGTATGTTAGTAAATAATGATTCTACATCAAAATTTGCAATTACTTGATCCTTATCAAATTTCAAATCCTTAATATTGTCTACAAATTCAAAGCTATCTTTCAGAGTATGTTCATTATTAATCAATTATTTTAAACATTTACTTAAAAATTGTGCTAATTTGTGATTATAGAAACCAATGTTAGACACAATAGGTCTCATTAGACAATTGTATTTATGAATTTTTGGCAATCCATACAATATACCCACTAGGTCTTATTTCTTTAGAAATATCTTCTGTTATGATGTTTGTTTTTTCAGTTTTAATAAGTATCTAATCAATTTATTTTCTCTATTTTGGTGAGATCTTTTTTAAGGATTTTAAATCTATTTTTGTCCTTAATAATTTCATCTATCTTGTTGTTGTAGTCTTCCTTATCTATAATTACTACTTTGTTACCTTTATCAGGCTTTGTAATCACTATATTTTTGTTCTTACTTAACTTTATCAAGGCTTGACTTTCTAGCCAATTAATATTCCATGGTTTAGAATTCAAGTTGTAACTTCGTAAACCATTTAAATCTATACTAGTAATATGTCTACACACATTATCAAAATTAATTTGACAGATGAATTAACCTTACAACACTTAAGATCCTTTAAAATGTACATGTTTGAAATTACCTTGTGTTAGTTATTTAAATATTCTTCCTTAACTTATTATTTTTTTTTTTGGAGTTATATATATACATACATACATATATAACATTGTGGTCCAATAGCCCTAGCTACCAACGTGGGATATAGATACCATGACCCCTTAACTCCAAACCTGATTACTCATATTCTATTCCACCTTTGATATAGGAACTGATTTACAGGTGAAGAACATACCTATTCTGGATGTTGTGTGGTTCTCCCATTCTTGTACTATCTTTATCTTGGTACACTCCTGTTCTATACAGATGTTTTCTGTATGTTTCATACCTGTACTAGCCCTTCCACCTTCTCAGTGTGAGTTTCTAGCTATAGTGTCAATGGAGGTAAGTATGTTTTGGAAATTAACATGTTTCTAAACTGAAAATGTATTTCCAATAATACTTATCTCTGCTAACACTCTTCCCTACCTCCCCACTAAAAGCCAGTTTATGTCTCGAAAAAGTGATTACATTATCTGAATGAGGTGCTTATATATAGTACCTAGAAAGAGGGCTCATTGAAGTTGGTGGAGAATTTGCCAAGGGCATTCGAATGGGATATAAAAGACTAGAGCAAGCATTTTGAATGCTTAGATGGGCAAAGAGTGGAAACCCTGGAGATTGAGAAATAGCTCTAGTGTCAACAGAGGTAAGTGTTATTAGAAATACATTTTCAGTTTAGAAAAATGTTAACTTAGGTTCATTTATCATCAGCTTGGAAATACACAAACCAACTTGATCTACATTATATATAAGTAGTCAGAGTTAGGTTCATTAATTACCAGCATGGAAACATAAATCAGCTTTATATCTATAATAATACTTTATGTAAGTAGCCAAAATTAAGCTTGCCAATTACCAGCTTAGAAACATGTGAATCAACTTTTATCTACATTATACAATACCTTAAATTGTAGGCATTAATCAACATCTAAATGTCTCTTTACAAGGGGCCCAGTGTTGCTGGAAGTTGGAAGATTTAAAGATTGTGTTGTTTGGTGTGACAAAGGACTTAAGGTGAGTGATTCTAATCTTGTGCAGCAGAGTGAAAAGGTTTTAGTGTGATGTAATATTTTTATATCATGGCTTCAGTGAAATATTAATTCTCGTGAAACACTAATGTTTGAAATATTGAAATTCATTACTTGAGACCAAACAAATTAGTGAATGGACTGGGTAGCCACATTTTGTTCATTTTTCAAGCAAGCTTGTGGCTGTCTTAAGATCAGTCATATATAGGCTCGCTAGGTATTTTAAATTATTGAAATTGTACAGAAAAAGGCAACACTTCAAGAAAACAGTACGATAATTCTAATGTGAAAAGTTTGTTACTGGTACACAAAATAGCTCATAATCATCATTAGGATTGTTTCTAGAAAATGTCAGTTTCCAAGATATTTAGCAATCTGAAAGCTTGCTTGGAAAATAAATAATGTGGTGATTGTCTAGTATTAGACAACAGATATAACACATCTTCATCCTTTCTTTGTTGGTTTATTTAATTATAACCTATCTCGTTTTGCTTTATCAACTTTCTAACCCTACAAACACATGAAAGCCATTTTGGTTTGATGATATAAAATGTTTAACTATGAAACTGCTAAATATATCATAAACTAAATATAAGATAGTGAAAAAATATATAAAAAGGTTGTTAATATAATTAAAATAAGATAAGGAATTCTTTCATTATTTTACCCAGAACCAAACTAATGCCACAAATGAAAAGCCAATACTTGTGAAAATGGAATCTAGTGCAACAAACATATCACATCTATGGGTTCCAAAAGGATTTAATATGATATAAATTGAACTTGTTTCTTGAAGTATGTCAAAATTTCTTTCAGATCCATTTAATATCTGAGTTGAGTTGAAAAAAAAAAGATGTAAAAATTGAAAATGGAGCAAAACTCTTACATAAATGTTTGTATCACAGACTGTTTTTAGAGAGAGATTATTCTTAAAATTACAGTTATCAACTTAATTCTAGTTGTTTTGCAAATAATTTTCTAACTTCTTTGTCTATAGGTCTTCTAATATAAATGTACATCCGTCAATTTCAGAATTTTAATGTTCATTCTGATAAACTTGCAGAAAAGCTAAATTTAGTAAAATTTTGTTAATCAAGTATAAAAGCTTGTGCAAGATGAGAAGTTCAGTCAGGATTCAGATTTATTTTTAACAGTTATACTCTTAATAGAGTGAAATTCTGGAATACCAAGTCATGTTGATATATCTTAATAAATATTGCAGATATGTTATTCAAGTATTAGGTCATCTTTGTAAGGTCATAATTTTTTTTATGTATTTTCTTTCCTTATGTACTTTGACACTAGTTTCATTTATTAGTTCTGTGTGTTTCTGGATCACTAATCCTCCAGTGGCTCAGCTGTATGTCTGCAGACTTACAATGCTATAAACTGTGTTTCGATACCCGTGGTGGACAGAGCACATACAGCCCATTGTGTTGCTTTGTGCTTAATTATGACTAACCAACTGGATCACTAATTTGAAAGACTAAGTTCTTTTGCATTTTGACCAATATTTACCACAATAATATAACAAACATAATGTTTAAGGGATAACAAGGGACCTATTAGTCCAACTAGACTGTTTCAATCATCTGAACTAAACTAAAACTATTAAATAAAAGAAACAACTAAAAGTCAGCCCTTATCATTCATAGTCATCAAGATTTCTCTTAAACTCCTTAAATTTACTGCCTCCACAACATCTAAAGGCCAAACACCCTGAAGATGATTCCTACCCTGCCCAAATATATATAATAGTTCTACCATTATCACCATTAAGTATAAACAAAAGATGATGCATCAACACTATCAATTTCCTTTAAAATCTTTACCACCTCAATCAGATTCCCTCTAACTCTTCTCTTTTCAAGAGGAAACAGTTTTAGAGATCTTAACCTCTCCTTGTATGACAACCTCTTCACCCCAGGTACCATTCTAGAAGCCTTTTTCTGAACCCTTTCAAACAATTCAATGTTTTTCCTAAAGTAAGTACTCCAAAACTGAACACAATACTCCAGACTTGTAGACCTAATCAGTGACCTATACAATGAAATTATAACCTCTTTAGACTTGTATT
>NW_013667308.1:44750-46170 GCF_000517525.1 Limulus polyphemus | reverse complement strand
TAGCAAGTGGCTTACATATCCAATTCTACATATCCAACTCTAAAGTCATTTGTTTATTTCTTCTACTTCTAGCACTACAGTAGTAAGTAACAATTAAGCCTACCCTTAGAACTACTTCTATATTTATTTCCTACGATAAACTTTTCTTTACATGTATTTGTTTTTCATTTAGTTTATCCTGGCCCTTACTGCTTTCTAGCCCTAGTTTAAAACTTCCCTTATGGCTGAGTTAATAGCCTTTGCAAACAATTCAGCCCTACTCTATTTAAATGTAAACCATCCATTTGAAAAACTCCCTTCTCCCATTAAACTGGTCCTGCAAGTCCAAACATCCAAACTGCTCATCCTTACTTATTAATTGAAGCCTAATATTCAGCCATAGTGACCTATTTATAATTTAATTTCCAAATCTTGGCAGTATGCCTGACACAACAAAGTTATGGCCCTATTCTTTAAATGCCTTTACCAATCCCTTGTACTTATCAGTTAACTCCTCTGACCTGCCATTCCCTACATCATTAGTTGCTGTGTGCACATAAGAAAATGCATCATTGCTAGCCCCCTTTATTATATTTCGTGCTCTATCAGTTATATCTGGGTTCCATAATCTAATTCTTTTTTCCATATTTACCCCACAGATTATCCTATCCACATGCTTTGTCAAATAATCATTTATAACCTCCTTAAATTTATCATTCACATCCTTTTCTGCCCCTTTTGTTTTCCATCCCTCCAATAGTTCCTCATCTGCACGAGCCAAGGGTTGAAATCTCTTGTTCAATAGAACATGCTCATTACAATTAAATCCACTACTTTTAGCCATAATAGTACTGTTTGTAACTTCCTGAAAGTCATTGTTAGCTGATGTATCCCTTGCATGTAAAATATTCCCCACAGGTTACACTTCTCTATATCTATTGCCTCTTCTTTAATTAGGATAGCCTTCAACTTTTCCTTTGACCTGCAAACTCTACAAACATATTACACATCTTCTCTGCTAGCTTCCTTAAAAGTACATACCTGTCCCAAGTTCCCAAATAAAACTCACTCATTTCACCCACCATACCTAACAAACTGTCAGTGCTTAACCAATGTATTTTTAGCCTGGGAATAAATACACTATACTGTTAAACCTAAGATTTGAGAATCAAATATATTTCAGTATTTTATCACTGCTTTATCTTCATGCTAAATTAATTAAGTTTATCTTTAACTAGTGTTTATTTAAGTTGATAGGTATGTTGCGTCAGCGAGGTCACATGACTAGTATCATGCCACCTCTTTCTAGAAATATCCTGTTCCTTCATGAATGCCCTAGCATTTACTAGATATATGTTAGTCTTGTATATATAAGACGGTCACAACGTGACGGGGCAATGAGTAATTGTACTGCAGTCAGAGAGTGTGTAATTGAACTGAG
>NW_013667308.1:41731-43827 GCF_000517525.1 Limulus polyphemus | reverse complement strand
AGAGCTGGCACAAGACTTGGAAAGCATGGCTCACAAGGCCTACCCAACTGCACCACCCGAACTCCTTGTACAGTCCGCAACTTAAAATACAAGTGAAGCAAGCACACCCCTCTACCATGCAGGATGCAATGGCCAGAGCTCTCGAATTTGAATCCTACGTTAAGTCCAGCACAGAGGTACCAAGGTTGGTACAGTCATCTGGATTCAAGGCCAGAAAAGGTCAACTTTCAGAGAAGTTTGAGAGACTTTGCTGGCACTGTAATAAACCTGGGCACAAAAGAGCTCAATGCTGGAAACTTCAACACAGGGGAGATGATACAGCAAGAAAGACTGCTACCCAGAAAGGCTGTTGGAACTGTGGGGAGCAAGGACATCTGAGGAGCCAGTGTAAGAAGAATATTACCAACAAGTCAGTTTCAAGGTGACCAGTAGTGGTTGGTGTTGAGACACTCACCAACTCCCATCATGAAAGTCCCTACAGCGAGGTGTAAAATGCCAAGCACATACAGTGTCTATGTGACAGGAAAGCTGGATGGCCAAAGGTGCAACTTTGTCATAGATTCTGCATCTCAGAAAACCCTTGTGAGCATCAAGGTGTTAGATCACGGAAAGAGTACCAGAAGCCATACAGAAGCTTTATGGTGTGACAGGACATTCTACAAGATTGTGGGGACCAGTGTGGGTAACTATTGAGCTCATGGGCATAAAGGACAGACAGAAAGTATACTTGGCTGACATAGAAGACGAATGCATATTAGGATTGGACTACTTACTACCAAGGAAGTTTGTAATTAATTTTGATAAAAATGACATTTGGGAACAACAAAGGCCAAGTTCCGGTAACTGTTAAAAGAGAGGTTGAACTAATTAAGTGCCATCAAGCTGAAGTCAAGCCGACTGAAAAAGTTGATGATGATAAAAGTGGAACCAAATATAGATATCAAAGCAGATCAGGAGAAAGACCAAGATTTGAAGCCAATAATTGATTTTATAAAAGCAATTGTTGTGTGCCCTGCTTGGGAGAAGGTGTTTAGTCTAAGCCCTGTGACAAAGCACTATCGGGCACAATGGGACCAGTTGAAACTTGAAGACAGTATTCTTCTCCAGAGATGGGAAACTGCAGATGGGAAAGTGACGACCTGGCAAACGGTTATACCAAGTAAGTTACGGGAAGTTGTGTTGCGTCGATCCCATGATACTGTAACAAGAGGACATCTCGGAGTTAAGAAAACATTGAGTCACCTACGACACAGATTTTACTGGATAGGTATGAGACAAGATGTGGAAGAATGGTGCAGAATATGCAGTACATGTAGTGCTAAAAGGGGACCCAAGCATAAAGGACGCCCACCTTATGAAGAGTTGCCTGAAAATGTGTCAGAGTTTGTGAAAGTGTTATCGGAAAGGATGGATGATATTCACCATCAAGTGTGCTCAAACTTGAAAACTTCTGCTGATTCGATGAAGTTAACTTATGATAAGAGATCTACTGAAGTCAGCTTTGAACCAGGAGACAAGGTGTGGTTGTATAATCCCAGGAAGACCAAAGGGAAGTCTCCTAAGTTGTCTTCTCCATTGGAAGGCCCATATGACATAGTGGATCGTCTCTCAGACGTGACTTTCTGGATAAAATGTGGTCGGCGAGGTAAGCCAAACATGGCGCATGCCAACCGGCTTTGGCGTTATCACGGTCCATGACATTTCAGTTGGGATGAAGTGAACAAGAGATCAAATGACGCTGCTGAAGATGTGTCACCTGAAAAAGCCACTGTTGAAGAAGAAACTACTCAGTTTTGAGAAGGGAAACGATGAAGCTTTTGATGAAGTTCTACCACTGATGTGACTGTTATTGACGATAGAACATTTCCTGATGAAGCAGATGAACCCCACGTGAAGCAGAAGCCAACGAGACGGAGACCAGTACGGAAGAAGATACGTCCCGTAAAATTAAGAGACTTTGTTGAATTGTAATTTTGTGTTTGTAATTCTGTACATTTAATTAAGTTATTGTTAATTGTTATTGGTTTATTGTAAATGGCTATTGTTCGGGACGAACAATACTAAGGAGGGGGCAGTGTTGCGTCAGCGAGGTCACA
>NW_013667308.1:24567-41710 GCF_000517525.1 Limulus polyphemus | reverse complement strand
AAGAAAGGACTTGTGTCGCTAAAGTTTCGTCGGAAGGAAGTTACGGAAAATTAACTAACGAACGGAGACGTAACAGTTATGTAATAATACAATGTATTTATCCTGATTTAGAACCTACCTGTAAGCTGAATATAAAAGTAATGGGCCTAAAATCAAGAAACCAAGTTTCTCCTTAAAATTTGAAGAGATAGTCTACTAGTCTTAAATTATATTTGTTGAATAAAACAATGTATTTAACTTGTTTTATGATTTACCAGTAAGTTGAATTATAGCTAAGCTTAAAATACCGTTACACATCCTAAACCTAATCTAACATTGTAGTACAGATTACACCCTTAAATTCTAATTTAAAGAATTACCCATACTATTTTTATTTACCAATCTTCTTAAATCTAGTTATTCTTTTACTATTTAACCCAAATTACTACAAATGATAATATTAATATTAAATAATCCTAGTTTCTGGCTATTTTTTCACATATCAGTTTCCTATAATTGTGGAAAATATTTCTGTACAATTTACAAACAGCTATTAATGTTCTCTAGTTTACGCATTCAAGGGTCTTTATCAACATTAATAAAATTTCAGATCAAAGTTCGTATTGATGTCTTCACATTTCTGATAGAGCTGTAAATGGTAGTTGTGGAAAATCATGTGTAAATTACACATTTTTAAACCACCATATGAATTTTTAGCATGTGATGTACACATTTTTTGTGGCAGTCTTATGTTTAATGTGTACTGATTCACACTCTACAGAGTGTTTCTATGTGCAAATTAAGTAGAAAATTGTGCTGCTGTTGAAGATAAATAAGTTGCCATCACTAACTTGTAATATATGCATAATGAAGTCTTTCAAGTGTAATTGAGAACAAGTCTTTTGTACTCTTGATGCTGGTAATCTTGTATTTTAGCTGCAGGTCAGTTGCAGGTGATATTTTTCCAACTTTGCCATATTTTTATTAATCCTCTCTAGAGGCTTCATTTTGATCACCCTTGCAACCATTATGTAACCCAAAAAGTATACATACATTTTCTAACTTTTAATGTAGTAGGGGTATCTACATGAAATTTGGCAAGTTCTTAGTCAACATTACAAGTCTTTTGTACACAAAAAAATTGTATTTTTTAATTAAACATTTTTACTAAATACTTGTCTTTGAGTTTATGAAGTCAGAGTCTAACTCAAACCATGACTAGTCTGAGTGCAAGATGATTTTCATGTTAACATTAAAAATACTTTTTTTCATTTTAAAATTTTCATATTTCGTTTGCATAATCTCTAGAACCGTCTAAATGAACAGCAAAGTTTTATTTCACTAAAACTTTATATTGTATCTGTTATTTTCTCTACCTTAACTCATGAACTTGGTCAATTTGACTGACCTTGTAACTACCACAAAAAATAAGAAATAAATCTAGATTATCCTTTCTTTCTTTCTAGAATGGCTAATTTTTACATTTTAGTTAGTTACTTTTATAACATTAAATAAAAATATATATAAAAACAAATCTAGTACTTGTACTTAGCCTGTTGTTATTTAATATTAGCTAACTGATGAAACTTGAATTTTGTTTTTTAATGATGGTACTAGTACATGAATTTTTTTTTTATTTCATCCATGCACTTAAGAGTGCAAAGTAATGGCATTCACAAAGCAAACAATGTATTATAACTATTATAATTTAACTGCCTTTCTAACTAAGGTGTAAGTGCCTAAAGTATTTCTCTTAGCTAGTTGACCTGAAATCAATAATAGCAACTTTGAATTTATAGGTAAAATAACTAAAAACCTGTTGAGAGAACAAGCTAGCATTAGATATCATTTGGTAAATTAAAACTTTATCTTTGAATTTAGTAAATGAAAATCTCAGTCATGCCCGTAGGGCTTAATCACAAAATCACATTCATAGTTTGATGTATTATACCAAAGGTTGCCTGATCTTAACTAGATGCTATTTTATGAAAATTAAGCTGTGGGTGTACTGCAAACTCATGCACACTGAGATATTTAGAGATCAACATGATTAGCTTCCATAAGCAGAAGAACCTCTTTGGATATTTTGTTTGTATAATGCTGGTGTTGCCAGTTCATTAGAATCTCCTTTAGCTGATCCTGTGTTTTCAGTGGTCATTTCATGTACATCTCCAGCACCTTGCACATATGGGTCCTCAGTGATGACTACATCTTTGTGCATGTACCTCACTCTGAATATGTTGATGTATGAATCTGCATAGTTACTTGCAAGTGAACTGTCCAGACAGATTGAAGATGGCAAAAGTGAATGACCAGAAGTCCTAATACTGTCAAGAACAATGGGAGTGAACATATATATCACTGTTTTAGAGCCTTTGATGTCCTTGTATTGGTTATACAAGGACAACGTCAAATTATGTGAGAAAGGTAGAAAGGAATGAATTTATGCATGGGTGCAATGATCTGTAGCAATCAACCCTTAAATGCTATGCAGCAAATGCAGACCACCTCCATGCTGCTAGTAAGTATTTGTCATAGCAACACTTGAAAAAGGCAGTAGAAGAGAGAGCAAAGATAAGTGACACCTGTTTGATGCCACAATTAAAGACCTTGGATGTCAGGACAAAGTTAGTATAGCTTTGGGATGGAATGGTGAGGTGGTTAACTCTCTCCATATAACCATAGTCATTTTGACCAACCTTTTAACCACCATGGTATTTCATTGAAAGAGTTGTCTGAACTTACAAAGCCTTTAATGAGTTCTTCAAATGCAAGATGATTTTTGTGTTAAAAATAAAAATTATTTTTTCATCTTACAGTTTTAAATTCAATTTGCATAACCACTCCTCCTAAATGAATATTAAAATTTTTTTCCAGTTGAACTTTATAAATTACTTGCTATATTTTCTACCATAGCACTAATTTTATGGGCTTCAGTCAATTTCACCAACCTTGTAACCACCACATAAGTAATATTAAATAAATCTAATGTACCGTCTTTTTCTCTCTAGAATGACTGCATCTTGTAACAGGCATTTACACACTATTTATTTTTACTGTAAAAGCTACTAGATTTTTCATTTATAGTTTTATTTCTTTATAGTTGCACTAAAACTTTCTCAGAATACAGCAATAGCTCTTATTATGCCAGACAGCTTTATGTAAACAAAATCAAGTTACCAGCACACACATTTGAATTACACAAACACACCTCACACAGCTGAGCTCATGCTACAGACTATTGTGCTTATTTAGTTACTTTTATCACAATAAGTAAAAGATATACATACAAATACAGGAAATTTAATTCTTACACCTGATATCTCATCTTTTTCAAGAAATGTTTTTAACTTCTATCTGTAGTGGTGCAGTAGAAGTCATGTTCAGTCTCTAGACCTACCTGTTAGTAAGGAGAGTGCAGTCTCAGAATTTTTTTTTATATAATTCAAGTATGCAACTCATAAAATGAAATATTGCCATAAATACAAAATATAAAGTCCTAAAACTAATTTATATAGCTTTTTTTAATAAGCCTGAAATACATTAAATAATTCACATCATTAGTCAAACAGAGTTCCAGTGCTGATAAATAGGACATCTAACTGTTCAAAATTTTTTATCTCAATGGCTCCAAGCCCTGTTGTATTCAGTAAATTGACATCTTCACTTTCTATTGACTAAAAATAATCCAGTATTAAATTTCAGAGAGAATTATTGATATTTTTTTTAAAAGAAAATGTACTTGTAGAAGTGTGACATGTTTATTGCTTATATCTCTGTAAAGCAAAAAGATTCATTGCTACAGATTGGCATTTTAGCTTGGGGATATATATATATCAGGGATGTATATTTAATAAAGGCAAAAAAGCATGTGCCTACACAAAATTTTGAAAAACAAAAAAATTAAAAATAATTAATAGACAAAATGGTACAAAGAATTTGAAATGACCCCCCCCCCCCACACACACACACACCATTCCCAGCTTATATAATGATTTGAGACGTGTTAATAATCCAGCATTTCCTTATAACAGACATCTATGCTAAGGATCTCTTGCAACCACACACAGTTGCTATGAATCAGCCTTGCTTGTAAACTGACAAAATAAGACCACATGATGATCATGGTAACAAAATAATTTATAGATGTGTTCAAACCAACAACCAAACTAAGTGAGCATACACAGGATGATGTTTCTCCAAGTCCATCTTAATCATCTAGTTGACATTCAAACATTAATGTTTTTAGTGGCATGCCAAAATCTGACACTAAAATTGACTTGTCAGAAATCAAGTCTTCAAAAGTTGAAGCATATCCAGATTTTGCTTTAATGGCCCCAGCAACACTGAAAACAGATGAAGGTCAGCTGCAATTTCTGCGTGTTACTTGAGAGGATTTACATGCTTATGATTTTCCATTCAAGTAACATATGAATGAATGAATGCATGAAATAAATAAATGTAATGAATTTAATGTATGAATTGATTGATTGATAATATGTAAAAATAAATAAATGTAATGAAAAATGTTCTCAGATAAATAGGTCGCAGATACTTCGTAAATAATTGTTGTTGTTGTCCTTCATGTGTCTATCTGATTGTTCTGACTAATTCTCTTTTTTCATCTGTGTACTGTATTTCACATGAGATACTCTAACAAGTAATTGACAAATAATGATACAAATATATCTCATGATTTCCCTTATCATAATCTTTCAGGTTTATTGGTAACAAAAAGCATTGCTTCAATTATAAACTCTTAGTGAACAACCCATGGCTATGGTATTCCAAAAAGAATGACAGCATAATATGCTGCTATTGCTTGCTTTTTTCAAAGAGATAGTACAGATAACTCATTTGGCCAGTGACTGCCTGGAAAAACACTTTGTCATTAATAAGTTGCTACAGAAGAGCAGGCTTTCTTCATCATGGTTGTGCCCTTCAAGGAGAGAGTTTTTCTGGCCATAATAGAAAGAAAACAACCCAATATTCACCATTGCTCAACTAACAAGAACCAATATGGTTAATCATAACCAAACAATTCTTAGTCTTCTTGAAACTATTGTTATGTGTGGTAAGCAAGATATTCCACTCTGAGGATGAGAGCAACTTTATGTCTATCATTCATCACACTACCAAAAGTGTCAAACTTTTTGCTAGGCATTTGAAAACTACTCCTACAAAAGCAAAATACCCGTTTCCTGGAATTTAGAACAAACTGATAAATATTGTAGGGGACAGATTCAAACACACATCATAAGTAAGTGCAGTGATTCTCCATATTTTTCTTTAATGACTGATGAAACAACAGACAAGTGTACACAGAAACAAATCTTGTTGTGCATGTCACACCAGTAGAATGGAATTACGGTGGAGATGATGCGTGGATGAGGATGTGATGGTGCTAGTAACATGAGTGGTGTACACTGTGGAGTTCAAGCCAGGAGTAGAGATCATGTGCCTGGAGTTACATATGTTCATTGTCATGCAAACTGCTAAATTTCTAGCAATAGTACATGCTTCTTCTGAACAAGTTGTAAGAAACATGATGGGCATAATCCAAGAAATAAGTTTTGTTTTCTTGTACTCTGGCAAGTGCATTGAACAGTTTGTTAAGAGCTTAGATAATGTACCTCAGAGACTGGAAGAGCTGCCATGGAGAAAGAAGCTAGGAGAATTGTGCAAAATACGATGGTCAGCATGGATGGATGTTCTGTTCACCTTTCATCTAAATTTAAAATTATTTTGATGCACTTAGAGAACTTTTGGATGGTGGTGATGACAAAGCTGATGGACATTTAAGCAGTATCCAGTATACTTCAGTTTGAATTTACAGCAAGAACATGTTCTCCAAGTCTTCGTACCATTGTCAACCATACTTCAGTCTAAAGAATTGGATTTAGTAAAGGGTGCAAAGAAGACTAGAGTAGTAATTACTATAGTCAATAATGAACACGACGATGATCAAGTGTGGAATACTTTTTATAATAGGGCAGTTGAGATTGTGGGGAGAAATTATGTTGAGCCACACATGCCAAGATGTGTTGGTCACCAGAGGAATTGTGTCGAGGTTCCTGGAGATGGCCCAAATGAATACTGTAAACAAGCAAAGTAATGTCCATTTGTTGATCACCTTCTACAAGAACTTTGTGCATGGTTTGTTGTACCTAAGGCAAGGTTTTGTGCACAATATCTGATTCCATCATAGCTGGGGGAATTATCACCTGACATGAAGGATCAAATCATTAAATAATATGAAAGTGACATAGATGAAAACACAGTAAATGGGAATTCCAGTGGTGGAAAATGAAGTGGAATGATATTGTTGTCAGACCATGTTATAAATCAAGTCTTGATACTCATGGTGGGCACAGCACAAGTAGCCCATTGAAAAGTTTTGTGCTTAATGACAAACAAACAAACAAAAAAAAAGCACAGTAAGATTTTTAAGTTGATTGATTTATTGATATCTCAACATGCATGCATGCATGTATGTTTCTACAGTTTCTTTCAACCTGTTCTGTAAAATGTAAACAGATTAATTATTCTAATATGTTATTTCAAAACTTCCATCCATATTAACAACTTATGACATTTTTATACTTATAAAGAAGTTTCAAGCTGATTATTGAACTGGAAACAAATTTCAAAACTTTAGTCGTTAAAATATTTTTTGATATTACAATTATTTGAATATTTTATATAAACTTCAGTTTCCACCTTGTGAATCATTTTAATCTCTGCAAAGAAGTCATCTAATATCATTACAAGTTTTCTTGTCAAATAGTAGATATTCTTAGTGTCTGTTTTTCAAACAAACGTATTTTTACTGAACTATATATTATCTATCATGCACTGTTACAAAAGTCTTTACTATTTTTTTATCATCTGAAATCTATTGACAGTTGTTTTTAAAGAAGAAGCAAAATGCACATTATGGTATTATTTATATTTTCAGCTTGATACAGATTTCATACTATGTTTCATATATGATACAGTTTCATGTACAACAGTCAAAATGAGGGAAACAAGTATTTATATGAGTATGCCTCTGTTGTCAGTGTCAAGTTACCATCACAACAAAGTCTCATGATGACTAATGTGGCTGGAATATTATGTTGAGTTATTTGTCAGTCTTGTTGCCTTGATATTTATGTGTAAAAATCTGTCTAAAATGTGAAACAATTGTTTTTAAAATAATTTTCTATAGTATTTAATTTCCTAACATAACTAGATTTTATTATTATTTCTGATAAGATAGTAGCATTTTAAAGCATACTAACTAACCTAGGAAGGAAATGGGCTAACAGATTCAAGCTGAATAGATAAAGATAAGATTTCTATTTATTTTTTCCAGGTAATGTCATTAACATCTAATAAATTAACAGTCACTTGTTACAGCTAGAACCTGGTAACCAGACCCTGTTAGAACTGAGGAAAAAAGCTAGCAATGAACAGGTAAGACGGAATTATAGTTTAATTTGTGAATGTTTTCATATGCCACTCATTATGCTCATTTTATTGTGTAATAAGTGCTGTATTTGAGATGCAGTAGCTCAATTAGAAAATAGGCAGAAAACAAATGTAATGTTCTATCTTTACATTTTAATTTGAGCTAAATATTCATTATTGAAATTTTCTCAATTTATCAAACAGAGTTCTTATACATTAAAATTATGGAATATTTCAGTGGTAATTGTGACTATTAATTTGTGTTTGCCATCTCTGTTTTTAAATATTCCTTTTAGATCATATTTTAATAGAAAAGAATTTGAGTTGCATGTATGTTAGTGTTTGCATAAGAAAATTTCTGTGTATTTTGTTTCTAGATCACATTTTGATTAAAAATGTTATTGTATATTGCTTGTAGATCATCTTTAGATTGAGAATATTTCTGCATTTTGCCTTTAGGTTCTGTTTTGTGTGAAGATAATTTCTAATGTTGCTTCAAGGTTATGTTTGATACAAATTTCTAGTATGTTGCTGTTTTAGTTGTTTTAGTTTTTTCCACAATAATAATGACTTTTGTTTATCTTTAAGGAAATTTCAAAATGATAATTAGTAAGTATGTTTCCAATTACACTAACTGAAGACACTGTTTTAAATGTGCTAGTTTAGTACACTGTGATTTATTGCTTTGACATTTTTTGTACAAATAAACCAAATCAATTTAGTTATTGTTTCACTATATAGAAAGTGGCTGAAAGAAATAAAAGAAAAGCAGCTCTAGAGGAAAAAGAAAAACTGAAAGTTGATGAAAAGCTCATAAAAGCAATACAGGTTAGACACTGATTTTAATAATAAAAATGAACACTAATAATTTATGTACTTATAAGTATATTTTGCATTTAATTATATATATTAATTTTATAATGTTTATGATACAAAATTAAAAAAATAGTCAATATACATCATTGATTTACCACAGAAACCAAATATTTATAAACTTGTGAAATAGTAAAGTTTGCATATACATCATGTAAAATCTGCATGTTATGAAGTTTACATAGTGTTAAGCTTGTGCATGTTTATTTGCTCAGTATATTAGATCTTTATTAGCTCAATTTTTCTGATTATTAGCAAGATAATTTTTTTCTTTAATTGTATTTAAGCTTAGCTTATATTTTACTTAAACAAATAACCACTTCATGTTAAATTGATATAAGATAATAAAAAGGACAACATCATATTGCATGAATTAAAAATATTTTAGCAAACTTACATGATTTGGCAATTCATCCATTATGATGTCATCCTTTTATTTTGTTTTTATATGAATTTTCTGAAGATTTAAAAAAGTTTTGAGTACTCATAATGTTGAGTGCCTGTGCCAAGATCACTGTCAAAACCAAATTTGGTAAGCTGATAATCAAACTATTTAAATTAAACTGAATGTTGAGAATCTTACAGTTCAAGTTAAATATTGTACTAAAAACTGTACAATTCAAATTAAACAACAAAGTTATATATGATGGGAATTCTGCCTTATAGTGCTGAATATAAAATAAATGTTTACTATAGAAGTTGTTTCACCTGTGAAGGAACTATTTTAGGGAATATTTGAAGAAATGAACTTGTTTATTGCCACATGCTTACTTTTTCTTGGTGCCTCTAAATCCTCTGTTTGTCCACTTTTTCTGAAGATGAAATAGACAATTTTCTGTACTGAAAACACTTTAATAGATTAAAATCTTGGCTTTCTATTGGTTATAAATATTATAGTGTTAAACTTCGGAGAGAACTATTGGCAATTTGTGAAAGAGGGGATGTGACAGATGGGTGTGGCAGGTGAGTCTAATTTTCTAGTTTATGATTCTGTAGACAAGATTGAAGGCTATATAAATTATGCTTTGTCTTAGTAATAACTATATTATAATGAGTAATTTATATTGAATTCCATACTTCTTAGAGGGGTGGTAAATAAACTAGAGAAGAGGGAAGACCTAGAGAACAAATGTCACAGTTCTCATACTGGGAGAGATTGAGGATTTTTTTAAATATTCCATTATAAAGTTAAGAACTTAAAATTTATATTAAAATTTGATTCATTAACTGTGTTTTGATGCCAAGTTTATTTGTATACAATGATAAGAAAGTAATTTAATTAAACTTTGAATGTAACACCTTGACCTACCCATAGCAAGATCAAGTGGATTTGATTAGTTTTACAAACTAATTGATGGTGCATACTTTGACAAGACTTAAGGAGTCTCAGTTTGATGACCTGTATTCCAGAATTCAACATTTGAGGAACATGTGGGTAAGATCTGTGTGAAGCCAGTGAGGGTTCTCTTTGTTTAACTTTTTACTGGGTTATCTAAAGTTTTGGGTTAAAAAATACCTTTGCTATAAATTGAGCAATACATTTGGCTGCTACTGCTTTTGTCGAGCAGTTTTGTTCCTCTATGTCTTGAATTTGGACTCACTGGCTGCCAAGAACTTATATCTAATTATATATGTCCTCTTGCATGGGAAGAGAATATCTATTGTCATCCTGCCAAATATGTGAGTATATACAAAAGTGACAAATATCTATTCCAGAGGCAAAGTTGTAACATGCACAAGCAATACACATTTATCAAACCAACAATGGTTGTTCACATTGAGGAATAATTGTGTTGGGTGTTGGTTCATATCTTACTGATGTGTAAAATAATGATGATACTCATTATATTTTCCAAAATTATATTGAATACATTCACACATGGATACAACCATAATTTGGCTGTTGTAGATAAAGGATGCTTTAGATATATTTTACAAGCTTAGCATGAAAGCTAGCCCAATGCTATTCTTTCTACAAAAGGGATCTAACCTTTCAAGGCTTTTACAAAAGTGTGTTGAGTATTATAAGTAATAAGTAGTTACATGAGATATTTAAGGCTACAGGACATGGTATTTATAGTTTCTTATTTTTAGGGAATTATGTGAGAATTGTCAGTACTCTTTGCAATAACTATCAACGTGGCTTCCTGATCATGTTTACACAACCACACTAGAGTTGAGCTGTCTCCTTACTGAATGACGTAGCCTCCTACTAACATTTCCACAAACACTGGAGTTGAGCCATCACCTTCTGGTTGGCATGGCCTCCTAATACTTATTACACAATCGCTGGAGTTGAGCCAATGCCTTCCTGGTTGACATGGCCTCCTGATACTATTTACACAACCAAGGGAGTTGAACCATTGCCTTATGAGCTGACGTGGCTTCCCGCTTCTTTTTACACAAACACTGGAGTTAAGCCATCACCTTAATGGATGACGTGGTCTCCTGATACATTTTGCATACAATTGCAGTTCACCCCTTTAATTGGGAGACCTCATCCAACCTTCATGTGGATGTCAGTTCCCAGCATCGAGGTTTTGGATTAGAATGAACCAATCAACATAAGTCCTCCCATGAGTACAGGTTGTCTATTTTCCTCTCTCAATTGCTCTGTTTGTGTCTTTAGTTTGGTAGAGGAGTATAGGGGGAGTCACTTGAGTATGTCATGCTACTATTGGTTAAGAGATGATGCATAATGATTTGCATAAGAGACATGTTGCAATATAATAATTCCAACTGGGGGGGGGGGGGCAAGGCATAAAAAAACTTCACATATAGAGGGCAGCACTGAATGAGAATAGCTAATCTTGTAATTGGAGGTAAGTGCCTATCAGAAATAAATGTTCAGTATAGGAACATTATAACTTCAATAAATGTACTTCAACCACATTGACTTGTACACCTAATTACATAAATAAAGTTTTCAAGATAAATTCTCTAACTAAATATAGACCTAACTACAAATACAACATTTCAATATAAACTGTGAAATTTACACCTAACTTATAATATTTTCTTGCAAAGCTAATCGATTTATCAATATAAAACAATGCTAACTCACCAAATAACTGAATAGCAGAATAGAAAACACACTTCTAACACTAAATAATTTTTCTTATACTAAAATAATTGATTGACACTAAACTGAATTGCTCATTGAATACTCATTAACTCATTTACTGCTCATTACTTCATTAATACTCATTTTCATGTTTCCCTTATTTCTATATACACTCCACAAAATTTGTAGATGATTACATCATCATCATTAGCTCCCTCTACCAAACATATAAATTTAAATATTAAAAGATAAAGTTTACAAAATCATATAAAATTAATAACTTCCAATTAACATCAAATATTTTTGAATTATAATTTGTGTATAAGAGATAGCATTGGCCATAATGGCAAGAAAGAAAATTATATAGCTTGGCTCCTAAGAATCATCATTGAACTATTCTGAACAAAAATCTAATGTGGTGAATTGTGAGCTAAGCAGAATGTAATTCAGTTTTCAAACATGCCCAGCATGACCAGATGGTTAGGGAGCTCAACTCGTAATCTGTGGTTCGCAGGTTCGAATCCCCATTACACCAAACACGCTCGCCCTTTCAGCCGTGGGGGCATTATATTGTAACGGTCAATCCCACTCTTTGTTGGTAAAAGAGTAGCTCAAGAGTTGGCAGTGTGTGGTGATTACTAGCTGCCTTCCCTCTAGTCTTACACTGCTAAATTAAGGAACAACTAGTGCAGATAGCTCTCGTGTAGCTTTGCACGGAATTCAAATAAACAAACAGTTTTACAACACAAATAAAATAATGCAATGTGAGTAATATCAACTTACTTTATTTTATTGTATTTATGAGTTAAAGCTTAGTGTTTTAGCTAAGTCAGAATTTTAGTTTGTTTGTTTTTCATTCAAGTGTTTTTAGGTAGATTTCACATATTTTTGTTAGTTAAATCAACCCATAACAATTACATTAGAATTCATTGTTTAACTAGTAATATTCAGATCAGGATCTTACTTATATTACACATATTATCAAGTAGATTACATGGAATTGGAAAGTTTTTAACCTTAAAGGATGACAGCACTGTTTCTCATTATATAGAAATGCTATCACAGTAAACTCCTATAGCTAACCATTAAGGTGTAACCATAAACGTTTTAATTAAACCTTCAACCATGGCTATATGCAATATGCCCCATTTATCAGCATAAGTCTTGACAAAACAGCTGTCAGATATCAATTGCATCTACTACATCAATGCATGACAGTAGTTGCAATACTTCAGAAAATAAAGCACACTAAAACTGATGTTTTAGAAAAATACTTTACACTTAGTTACAGTTGGAAAAAGCCTTTTTATATCTTAAAATTGTAAGTCAGTCATACAGAAATTGTTTTTCAGAACTTATAATGCATACTATAAAGTTAGAGGGAGAAGTAATAATAACTGTTTGATGTGATATTATACATTAAGTTATTAAAGTGCTTTCTATTGCTCAAGACTTTCTTCTATGATTGATAAATTTTGTATCTTTTCAGCTCAAAATTTTATTTCTCAACCACCTTATTTTTTATTTTGTGGCAAAACATAAAACATTTTGAAACTGTCTTTAATTTTATATTTCAATATATGTCAAATGGTAGTATAGTAGTATAGTTAATATCATAATATGCTATAAACATTAGGATATTAGGACATTTGTGAAACTACAATATTCTAAACATTGTTAATAACATGTTACAAAGTTTTGAGCCATAGAACATCAAAAGCAGTTTAATAAGCTAATTAACATATATTTTTACATCAAAAAAGTTATTGTACCACTAGGCCTAATGAAGCCATAAGGGCAGAATATTAGCTGAAATATAAAGTTTTTTTTTTATTATTATTTAAAAAGTAACGGTTATATTGTTTTTCCTAACTTTATTGCCAAAACATACAGAAATTGCTAGTGGCAACTTTTAACAAGGAAAAATCTGCTAGACCACTTTCTCATGTAAAACTTTGAGTTAGTTTTCTTGTTTTGAAAAGCAAAGTAAAACTTCCAAAATATCATTTTCGTTTTAATGAAAAGACTTCCCAAAACAAGGGTACTTTTTTAATGGTCTAAAATGAACATGCCACTACAATCAGGGTTCAACAACAAAAAACAAAACGATTTATTCAACAATTTCAACAATTAGAAATAAATTCAACAACTTACCAAAACATAGTTAATAAGCACATGCATGGCCAGGACTTGACACTAATGTTAATAAACAATATATCATAAATATCAATATTATTTCAAATAATGGAATCAGGAAAAAGAAACCTAATCCAAAAAATACACCAAACACAATATTCCAAAAATTCCTTTCAATAGTAATAACAATATCAAGTGATAAACACCAATAACTCACTAACTGTATTGTTCATTAACTATCTCGTGAATCTCTCTCTTAATGAAGCTTCCGGCAGAATATTTATTTGCTGAATAAGTCATAATGTGTGTGATCATTAATTTATGCAATCTTCTGCCAAATTAAGAGTATCTGTACATTACTGCTAGGGAAGCTGATGTCAGTTTCATCATACATACATATTTGCTCAAAATACAAATGATTAGGTAGAAAGTAAGTTAGCATTTTAATGCAAATAAAAATTCATAAATTAACTAAGTGATAGAAGGAAATAATAAATGAATGATAAACATAATAATAAAAAAAATATAATTTGCTATTTCACACTTTTGCTCAGGGCCATTCCACTTTGACTTTGATTTGCAATGTAGAGTTTGCATGACATCTAGGACACTCAGTACACTTAGAAGAAACAACAATAAATGATCAACTATTTTTGTGGGACTTTTATTGGTTTAGGTCTGATCGATTATAAGAACTTACAAGAGAAAGTGTGAGAAAGAGCTGGAAGCAGCAGTGACACCAAATGATACTTTTGTCTGAATTGAGCTATACAAAATGAACTTTGGGAATGAGAGTATCTGGATGAAGGAGAGGAGGGTATTTTTTAATATTCACTGCTCTTTCTCATTCATAGCTGATGTAGCATAATTTCAAAAATAAATATTTATTTACAGCTAAAAAGAAAGTAGGTAACTATCTCAGCTGAGCAGACACCAATTGAATTCATTGCTTCATGCCTCTAGCACTAGGTTTAATATTTAACTCAAAATTTGTGAGCGATAAAGTAAGGATCCAATGTCTGTGGTCATGAGGTATAAGCACTCAGTCCAGAATCTCTACTACCCTTGGTGTTCATCATGTTTTGTTTGGAGCTACTTTTTTTGTGGCAAATAATTACAAAAACAAGTTATTTTGAAAGCCACTTTAAATCAGGTTTTTCACTGTTAACGGTCAAACTTTGCAAAAATGTATATATTAAATTTCCCTCTTCACATTCATTCCATTAACAAAAAGAGTATTTGTTTCATTTTCTTTTAATCTTATTGCAAGACTTTGTGTTTAAAAGAGCAGAAAAAATAGTTTCTGCATAATTTGTGTTAATATAAATAATTTTGCAATAGATGAAAATTGCACATATTATTGTTTTCTAGTTTGATTTGTCAATTTGTTAAAGCCAAAAAATTTTGCTGTATGAAATACCATGTTTAATATCAAATATCTGTATTTAAGGCTATAATTTCTTAATAAGATTTACTTTTATGATATTTCTTCTTCTTTTTTTTTTTACTGAAATGCAAAAAGATATAATCTAATATCCTCTCAATGCAAATGATGGCTTGGTTATGTTCATACTTCTCAGCCCAGCATCCATCCAAATTTGATCACACTTTATTTACGTTGTACAACAAAAAATTGATTATATTTGTGTCATATGGTATTTTTTACAATGGTTGCAAGGCTTTTAACTGAAAAGCTGGACAGTTGGGTAAGGTATATTGCATTTTTCCTTGCAGAATGATGTTTATCTTGTTGTTACGTCTCTGATCGTTTGTTAATTTCCCATATAATTTCTTTCCGAGAGACTTCAGCGATACAAGTTCTTTCTTAATTGAAACTAGTTTATTCTTTCTCGTTACAAATTTTGTAATACACTTAATTTCTGCAGTCACTTTAACTTAAACACATGCTATAATTCACAACAATTCATGCACTTTACTTACGACTTGACTCAATTATCTGTCTTTATCTCTTCAATCTGCAATTATCTCATCACTTCATTTGCGGGCTTATATATACAAAAATAGAAGGTGCATAGAAAAGACTAGAATTGCCAGGAACAGACATAATCCTTTTAGAATCTCATGATGTGTTAATAGCATCACATGACTTCCGCTGTCGTAACACTGCCTCTTCCTTGGAATTGTTCATCCAGAACAATAGCCACTTACATTAAACCAATAGATAATTAACAATAACTTAATTAAATGGACAGAATTTACAAACACAAAATTAAAATTCAACAAAGTCTCTTAATTTTACGGGACATATCTTCTTCTGTATTGGTCTCAGTCTCGTTGGCTTCTGGTTCACGTGGGATTCATCTGCTCCATCAGGAAATGTCCTATTATCGGTAACAGTCACATCAGTGGTAGTAACTTCATTAAGGGCTTCACCATTTCCCTTCTCAAAACCGGATAGAGTTTCTTCTTTGACAGTGGCTTTTTCAGGTGACACGTCTTCAGCAGCATCATTTCTTCCTTTGTTAACTTCGTTCCAACTGAAATGTCCAGGACCATGATAATGCCAAAGCCTGTTGGTATGCACCACCTTTGGCTTACCTCGCCGACCACATTTTATTTGGAAAGTTATGTCTGAGAGACGATCCACTATGTCATATGGGCCTTCCCATGGAGATGACAACCTAGGAGACTTCCCTTTAGTCTTCCTAGGATTATACAACCACACCTGTCTCCTGGTACAAAGCTGACTTCAGTAGATCTCTTATCATAAGATAGCTTCATGGAATCAGCGGACGTTTTCAAGTTTGAATGCACTTGATGATGAATATCATCCATCCTTTCAGATGCCCCCCAGTGGCACAGCGGTATGTCTGCGGACATACAATGCTAGAATCCGGGTTTTGATATCCGTGGTGGGCAGAGCACAGATAGCTCATTGTGTAGCTTTGTGCTTAATTACAAAACAAACAAACAAACAAATCCTTTCAGATAACACTTTCACGAACTCTGACACATTTTCAAGCAACTCTTCGTAAGGTGGGCTTCCTGTTAACAGGTCCACTGGCAACCGAAGTTCGCAACCAAACATCAACTTTGCTGGAGTGTATCCAGTGGCTTCATGCTCTGCTGTTCTATAAGTCATCAACAGTGGAGGGAGTAAGACATCCCAGTCATCTTGGCGGCTATTACAAAACTTTTCCAATTCCTGTCCCAGTGTCTAATTGTACTTTTATACCATCCTCTCAGACTATGGGAGATGTGGCGTTGTCCTGGTCTTTCGTATGTCAAACAACTTGCAGCATTCATGGAACACAGCCGATTCAAACTTACGTCCTTGATCTGAATGCAGTTTGTATGGCATGCCAAACTCGAAGAAGAAATCACTAATAGCTGAAGATACAGTTATAACTTCCTGACTTGGTATTGCATATGCCTCAGGCCACTTGGTGAAATAATCCATTACTACACAAAAGTACCTGTTTCCAGAACAAGTTTTGGCGAAAGGACCAGCAATGTCAATAGCTACTTTTTCCATTGGTGCACCAAATTGATATAACTTTATTGTAGCACGTCCCTTATGCTTGGGTCCTCTTTTTGCACATGTCCTGCAGGTCCTGCACCATTCTTCCACATCTTGTCTCATACCTTTACAGTAAAATCTCTGTCGTAGGTGATTCA
>NW_013667308.1:2987-23985 GCF_000517525.1 Limulus polyphemus | reverse complement strand
CCGCAGTCACTTTAACTTCAACATATGCTATAATTCACAACGATTCATGCACTTTACTTATGACTTGACTCGATTATTTGTTTCTGTCTCTTCAATCTGCAATTATTCTTGTCACTTCATTTGCCGGCTTATATATATACAAAAATAGAGGGCGCATAGAAAAGACTAGAGTTGCCAAGAACAGACATGATCCTTCTGGAATCTCATGACGTGTTAATAGCATCACATGACTTCCACTATCATAACATTGTGTTTGTAGATATTCAGTCAGAGAAATTGTAAATTACCTGAAGTTTCAGATTTCTAAGCCTATCCAAACAACATAAGTTTTCATAATGTGTCAACAGATAAGAACTGAAATGTATAAGTTTACATGTACACTCAATTTTTTTTTCACTCAAACAGTTGTATGAAGCCTTCAAATAATAATTATATGCAGGTAATATAGTTAAGATTGTCTTCAGATATGTGATGAATAAAAGTTTGATATCTGTTATAGAATAATGTGTACTTTAGATTTTTATGTATAAAAAATGTTTTTTTTGTCTGTTTGTTTGTTTTTATTAAGGAAAGAGGGATTAAGTTATTCACGAAATTTGGCAGCACAAAGACCTGCAGTGTTGAGACTTTGTCATTCTTGCAACCTGTCCATCCAGCTGCTGCATCATCAAAAGTGCACCAAGATGAAAATGGTGCTCTCCTGTGGCCTGTTTTATTCCTTTATCCTGAATATGGTGAAAGTGACTTTATAGAAGCATTTCATGAGGACAGCAGGTACTAAAAGTGAAATAAAGCCAGATGGAGACATCTCCAAATTAAAAATATGTATCAGAATACATATGCATACATAATGCTAATACAATAAACTTAAATTTTTAAATGGTCATTTGAAATTTAAAGTATATTATAAAAACATATAATTTTGTGTGTTTTTTTGTGAAATAATTTTAGTTTTGGTTAAAAATTTATGAATCAGAATACTATTTTATGTTTTCAAAAAAATTCTACTTAGCTTTTCTTTGTTTTGTTTTTACTGTACAAAGATATTGCCCTATACATAAAAAACAGCCCCTTTCAGTCTGTTACACCTAAAACAAACAACAAATATATGTCTCATGTAAGTACTACAATGTATTTGTTATTGTTGTACGTAAAATATTCAATCGACAACTCTCTCTTTTTAATTTAGTTGCATAATTTTGTTTATTATACAATTTTAACAGTTTATGAAACACTAAATTTGAATAAATACACCAAAAGTAAAAACTCATTGAAGTGACTCCTCGTGAACCAACTAAATGTATGAAATTTGTAGTAGGTTTATTGGGAATTGTTTTCTTTGAAAACTGTTAAGCTCTCTTTTTCCATATGCATTTTAAGTTATTTTTACATTATTTTCTAGGTATATTGATTCATGTAGCAAGGATAATACATTCTTCATGATAATGTGCTTGTCTTTAAGTGCAAGGTTGAATGTCTTATGCAAATAAGACAAACATTGGTGCAGTTGATACATGTGAACATGATGAAATGTCTAATGTTGATTATATTTATTTCTGCAGACAGTTGGCTCCTGTTAATGAGAGTTACTTTTTATGAAGACTATTAATTAAAAATGTCATAAAATGTGTAACGTTCAAATAAAAGTTAACATAAACATGTAGTTACCAGCATTTTAATTATTTTAAAACCTGTAACAGATTGCTTTAATGCTGAGTAACAAATAGTATTTGTTTAGAACACCAGGAATTGCGGTTGTTAATTTACAACTCAAAGTTTAGAGGAAAAATGGAAGAATTTTATTCACTGCATTAACAACACGAATTCAGAAATATACCAATTTACTGAAGTAAGGGAAAATGTATATTGATTTAATACATGTCTTTGGGCAGCTTTGCAAATATAGAATTTATCTTTCAAAACCTAACCTCATTAATCTAATCATTGTTTTTTCTTACTTCCTATCTTAATGGAAAATCTTATGAGACTACAAAAAGATAACTTACAGTTGAACTGAGCATTGATTCATATTTAAGAGCTATACTAGTTCAGGCTAGATGCAGGCACAAGGTTTCTTAACTTCACTGCTAACCCAGCAGGTAACTAACTATATAACTTCAGCTTTCTGACTACCTTGGTTTCAAAACATCTCTTGTGTTTTAGTTCTTTAATGTAATCATTACTTATTAACACTGACAAATCTTGACTTAATCAATTCTGCTTGTGCATATCCAACCATCGGAATTTTCCATGGAACTCTTTAGAACATCTGGTAGATATACAATACTGTTCCTAGTACACATGAACAACATCCTTGATAATCTGCCATCCACTTATCCCATCATCATATAAAATATCAAAATCCAAGTTATTTTGGTTTCCTTTCATCATAAACTTTCTCAGTGGTTACTCTGTCAGCATATCCTTCACTGAAAAACCTTAGGTTAATAAGATGCTGACTATTTTTCACTAATCAATGTGTTCTGGTGCATTTTCACAGTGTTGATTTAAAAGTACTTTTTAACTTGTAGCTAGTAAAAGTGTTTATTAAACTGTCATTTGAAATAATTTACAGATCTATGTTGCTCTAAACAAAACTATAAGATAGATGAATGTTTTTCTAGCTAGTTAACTTTTACCTTGACCCTACTTTTCTAATGCCTTGTACAAGTGTACTCTTGATGTGACACATTTCAGATCTAATAATATTATCTAGTCACTTCTAAGCATTTTATTATTTTGGAAGATGTTTGTATTTTTTCACTAATCTAAGCAGAAGATATGTTTCATACTTCTTTGTGACACTACAGTATAGTCATTGCTAGATGCTGAAAGTCTGTGATAAAATTCAAGATGTTGTATTCTCTTAGTTATGACTCTTCCCTAAACATTTGTGCTGTCCTAATTATGAGATTCTAATAAATTGTTGTATAATGTATTCCTAATAGTATTTTAAATCTTTCTAACTTGAATTAGCTGAAATAACATGCATGATTTGTTTGAACCATACACTGAAAATCTGAAGAATTAGGGAGAAACTTGCTTTTGTCCATTACTTAGAGAAACTTAAAAGTGTTCATATTATTGAATAGATGATCCTCATAATTAATAATTAACATTAATGTTAATAGTTGTATAGCTTTTTATTTATAAAAATTGTAAGGTGGCACACGATCTTGTGCAGTAAAGAAGTTTTCTAATGAAATTAGTTGTTTCAGGTCTCAACTCTTAAAACATAAACATTTAACAACATCAGAAACTTTTGAGAATAGAGTTGTTTGCTGCCTATGTAATTAATGTAGTTTCTTTTTTTCTACTTTCCCAATTTTTTGATCATACATAATGGTTATGCTGCTGACTTATTTTGAAATGATTATTAGGTACATTATGTTGATTTAATTTATAATATTAAAACATGTATTATTGGTGAACTATGTACTCTTAAACATTTATCAATATACATGTGTGTCTATTTTATGTTGAATGAAAATAGACCCTTTTCATAACCATTATTTCTGAAGACTTTTTATGGTTTTAAAAGACATCAATTATCATGATGTGTTATTACATAGAGAATCACCATCTCTCAGGTTTGCTGATCATCTAGAGGTGATGTTTGGATCCAGTGATGTCCATCCACCATGGGATGTAGAGAAAAAGTACTTGCCTTCAGATATCGAGGTCAGATATTTTGAATGTGTCCACATTTGTCATGTGCCTCTGTTTTCTTAGTCATCTGTTTTTTGTTAATTATTTGATAGCCTACTAGCTACAGTTGTCTCCTTCTGTGTTGGATGAGCTACTGACAAGTAAACTTAAATAATTAGAACTAAGCTTGGACATTGTAATACTGATGAATGTCCAACAAACTCTTAACAGTCACTTTATGTAGTGTAAAGTGTCAAAATGATTCTGGGTTATGAACTTTTTGGGTAACGAATTTGATAAACAAATTAATAACATTTAACTTGCTGTATTTATAAACTAAAATTAAGTACAGGCTATTGTCATGCTGATTAGTGTGAAAGTCTAAGTAACCTTCACACATATTGATTTCAATAAAATATTGATTGCAGAGACTGTATCTTTAAGTTGTGGCCTTAGTCTATTGATAATGAGAGATTTTATGCACAGACTTTTATTATTATTATTACCCTTTAACCCTATATGCACAGGTGCAAAGACATTTTATAAAGTGCTATTCATCATGATATTATTATGTTGTTATGCAAATATAATATGCAAACTGTATGATGGACAAAAAGTATTTTTATTTTACACATGAACATTGCCTTACCGCCAACTTGTCAGAGTCAAACTGATGTCAGTAGTTCACAAACATATCTGTAATACAAATACATTTGTAGCACATCTGATTTTGTGTAGATACACATAGTATATTTGGCATTATAGTCAAGATTTCTTCTCCAATACAGTCAGTCCAATGGAACGACATTTACCACATTCATTTAATAGAATCTTAAATGCTGTCCAGTGTATCACCATGTCACAGTCACTAGTAATATGCTCATAAAAGAGTCTCTTGATTGACAGATAAAAACTACAACAGTGATCAATGTGTTATTGACATCATTATTGCTAACTATCTGAACACAAGATGTAATTCCATCTAACTTACTATGACTAGATAAAGAATGTAGAGTGAAAAATATTATAGGCCTAATACTTATGTTTTATGACAAGTACAATAGTTTTATTTTTGTTAAATTATAACTTAACTAATAGTAATCTTCAAGTACTTCAAACTAACAATTCTTTGATAAATTAATAACAAAAGAATGAAAATTCAAACCTTGAGAATATGTTTATTCTTCAGTATTTTGGAAGATGTACAGTAGCTGTATAACACTGGTTTGTTTTATTATGCTAATTACAACTTTACATTGTGGCAACCACAAAGATAATTTTTTGACTTGAATCAGTTAGTTACCTGCAGGCTGTAACGAATTTGTTGTCATGCATTTATTTTTAATATGAACGTTGTTTAGATTAAGTTTGTATTTAAAAATATGTGTAACTTATAGTGTCAGTTATGTACTGCATGTAACAAATTTGTTATATATTTATTTTAATGACAACGTTTGTTTGGATTGAGTTTATATTCAAAGACGTACCTAGCTTACAGTGTTAGTTACATATGGCGAAACCCCTGCCAATTCTCCAAGGTTGTAGAATATTCATGAATATAAGAATCGACAATATATCTACTTCCATAACCGGTTAAATATAGCTCAGTATTGTTGTTGGGATTTTCTTGAAAATCTTTCTCGTGCCTATAAAAACAGCCAAGGCAAGGCGCCAAGAGAGAGAGCTTAAAAAGTTGGCTAGGAACCTGCTATAACCGTGTATGCTATAAATCACTAAACCTTATCAACCAAAAATTTTACAATATTTGACCGGGAACAGTTATAAATTTCGAACATCAGTGGATTCTCATCGGACATTAATATCTTTCTGAAAATATTACTGGATTCTCATCAGACATTAGTGGTTTTATTAAAATATTATCATACTTCAACAGTTCGTTCAATAATTCAGTGTCTGACAAAGCTAGCTAGCATCTCGGCAATTGTACATATATTGAATTCAAGTTAACTCGCTGAATATCAAGGAGACTCTGAACTTGAAAGAAGATTTTAGGTTGTTTGTAAGTTAGTGAAATTTTTGTTTTATAAAACTTTGCTTGTGGTAATTATTCGAAATAATTGTTGTTGTAAATTGTACTGTGGTATATGTATTAAAATGTATTTGTGTGAAAAATGAAGACGGTGTGTGTGTATCTTGTTGGCAAATAGCATAAATTAATTAAAATATTGGCTTCGGACTATTCTAAATTCTCAATATGTAACAAGGCATATTTTGTTAAGACACACTGTGTAATCCGGGATTTCCAAAATATACTTTCTTGTATGGCAAAGTTTAAAATCTAGTAATCTGTTGCATTTCTACAAATATACTTTCTTGGATAATATGGTTGCAATGATTTTCCTCAGGCTAATCTTCCTTGAGCTCATTAATTTTTTGTTTTCATTAGCTTTTTACTTTCTACAGGTGTATTTTCATAAATGGCGCATGTGTTTGAATCTGCTGGAATTATTTAATTTGCTTAAAACTAATTTTTTTGTTTTTCAGATTTATTTTGAAGATATCAAAAAATCCACTCATTGTAAAGTTGATACTTCTCATACTTTAAGACAAGTTTTGTCTGATCCAAGGTATGTAATTGTATATTAGATTCATTGTAATCATATGCACATTGGCCAGAGGTACTTTGCAATAAGTAATAAAGATTATACACTGTTGAAAAAAAATTCTGCTTCATACTGTTTAGCAATAACAAATTACATAGCCTACGATATTTGTTTTTCAAGTTAATGCTTTATCTCTGAACACAACTCTTATATTCATGTTAAGAGATATGTTTAACATCTTGGAGTTCAAATCTAAATTTTTGCCAATTTTTGTTATTTATTTTTCATATGTTACTTAATAAACATGTGGAATTAGCCTCAAAATTTCTTACAGCATTGGTATGTATTGAATTCCATATCCATTATACTTAAAAAGCATGGTGGAAATCAGTTTTAAAATGTGTTTTTCTAGCTTTTGAAATGTTGAGCAGTTTTTTATGTCAATTAACAAAAAATTGGACAACTATACTTTAAAAAAATTTGAAACTGCTCATACTGTATGTCTTATTTTACTATTGGGTAATAACAATTCTATTAGAATTTGTTGAAATCTTCCAAAATACTTTAATATCTTTTCTTTTCATAAAATTTGAAGTTTTATCATATTTCTTGAAAATTATACGTTTTTTTTGTTTGTTTTTTTATATAATTTAACCAGACACTTAAACAAAAGAACAGAACACTAGGTTTAGTTTTATTAAATATTGAAGAAGTAACATTAGGAAAAGGTAGTCATCTTTTATTACCAAAATATTTTTGTGACCATCATTAAATGTACATGTATATATATTTTAACTTTAGTTACTAAATTATGCCCAAATATTTGTTTAGAGTATACTTTTGGTTTTCAAAAACCTAATTGTAATTGCATGTATCATTTAATGTAGCTGTAGAATGATTTTATGGAAAGGTAAATAATGCTTGGATATTAGTATCACTAGAAAAAGGTGTATTATATAAAGATTAAATATCCTCAATGTTTTACATAACCTATGATATAAAAAGGAAAGTGTGTCACAGAAAAAAAGTAAAACATGTCTAGTTTTACTAAAGATACAAGTCATGATAATGAAGCCTTTAAGTTTCTGTGTAAGAAATTTAAACAAGACATAAATTTAGCATATTTACATCATATTCAATTTGTAAAAAATAACGTTTTAGAGGATACTAAAGCATTCTGATTATATATATATATATATATACAGGATCCAAATCATAATTTAACAATGTAAGGCTATTGTAGTTTAATCGTGCTGTAAATTGACAGTTAGACTTAAGTATTACCAGCATTACTCTCAATGAATTTAATTTGCAATTAGATCATTTAAACTGAAAAGTTCATCAGGTCCTGACAGTATTCACCCATACTTATTCAAAGCTTGTTCTGAAATACTGTTAAAACCTTGTGGGATTTTCAACTTATTCAACTTCTAACAATATATTTCCTTATATGTGGAAAACTACTAAAGATTTGCCAATTTATAAATTAGGTAAAAAAAGATATATAGGCCAATTTCAGTATTGTCATTATCTTTCAATGAGTAAGTATTATGCAATCATATGTTTTAGTAATGTCTGTCAGTTTATTTAAAAATTTCAACATAAGCTTATGCCAAGGAGATTATCTAATAAGTCTCAAATTGTACACAATGTTTATTTGAACAAGGATATTTCTTTAACAAGTCTCAAAGTTTACACAATGTTTCACTTATTTTTAATGAAGGATGTGAAGTGAATTATAATATTCTGTTAACCCTCTTGCTACAGACGCTGTCAAATCAACCAAATTTGTGATCTTTATAGTTTCCGTACTACAACTTCTAATATGTTTTCTGTATCTTCACAAAATTTCACAAGCTTTCACTAATTATTAAGAGTCATTTGTAGACAAAAAAAATCAGAAGTATTTTCATTAAGAATTTCTCCATGAAGACAAGGAGTCATAGTGTTGACTGCTCTGAGTGCAAAGTGATTTTCATGTTAAGATCAAAAATACTTTAATCTGAATCTCAAATTTCATTTGCATAATCTCTAAAATGTCCTAAATAAATTTGAAACTTTTTTTTTTCAGTAAAACTTTTTATTTTCTCTACCCTAACTTTATACAAGGTTTGTCAATTTGACTGACCTTGTAACCACCAGAAAAAAAAATTGAAATTAATTTAAATTACCCTTTTTTTCTATCCAGGATGACTTTAAATTGTAACATGAAACTACATTTGTTTATCCAAAATAGCTTTAAACTCGTAACAGTATATATCAGTTTATACTTAATTTTTATTGTTTCATTGCCCTTTGAACCATAAATAACTGATATTCCCACCACAAAATTTGAATGTGCAGCTTACGTTACTCTATCAAATCACATAATGCATGAGCTATTCCCTAGTTGCTCGATAGCGTACCTCATGGTAAAATTATTATTATTATTTATTTTACCTAATCTAACCTAAAAAAAGCTTCTAATTTTTCCAATTTAGTTACTTTGATAATAATAAGTAAAGAATACACGTAATAAACAAGAAATAAAGTATTTACCCGAGTCTTCTGGTTTTTTTGCTGTTGATTGTCAATGACAATTAACCTTACTTTTTTATACTAATGGCACTACTGCACTAAATAATTTTTTACTTAATTAAATAATGTTTTTTATTGTTTATAAATAATATAGTATTAAATGACCGAGAGAACTATTGGAAATTTCTGAAAGAGGGGATGTGACAGATGAGCATAGCAAGAGGGATCTGATTTTCTATTTGATAGCTCTGTAACTAAATACGTGTGATGGCTATGAAAATTATGCTGTGCCTGAGTGATGACAACATTATAATGAGTAATTGACATTAAATTTCATACTTCTTTGAGTAGTGTAAAATAAATTAGAGAAGAGGGGATGCCTAGAGAGAAAATGTCACAATTCTTATACTAGGGAAAATTGGGAATTTTTTTTTAATATTAACTTATAAAATTAGTAAAACTTATATACTATTAAAATTTGGATTATTAGTTACGTTTTTATTCCAAACTTATTCGTATACCTTGATAAGAAAGTACTTTAATTAAATTTTGAATGTAACTCACTAAAACCTCGTGACATGCACAGAAAAAGATGCCCATAGTGGAAGAGTTAACAAATTGATATCTTCTAATCTAACTAATGTGTTGTTTTACAAAGTCATCATTCTCATAAATATATTGTTAAATTTGGGTGTACCTCAAGGTCCTAATTTAGAACCTTTGGTTGTCTTATTGTTTGTAAATGACTTAGGTAGTTGTAAAATAAATTTAAAATGTATAATGTTTGCTGGTGATCTGAAAATTTATAAAATAATAAATTCAGTTGATGATTGCCTTCTTATGTAGTCAGAGCTAGGAAACATTATTGTTTGGAGTATAACAAATGATTTACATTTTAGTATTTGTAGGTGTGCAACAATGATTTCCATATTTTTACAGATATTCCATGTTAGATAGTAATCTGAATACAATATAAGCAGTTACAAAGAAATCAGAGGCCTTTATCCTGTTGACCCCACCCCCATGGTATAATCTTGTAAACTTCAATAAGATCATCTTTTGCATATTTTTTTCTCAGGGGAAAATAAAAGATCTTATCCACTTATCCCCATGAGATAATCATCCTAGTAGTCCTCCTTTGAGCTTTTTCCAATAAGTCAGTATCCTTTCTTACATAAAAAGAACAAAACTATACACAGTATTCCAAGAGAGACCTAATAAGTGATTTGTATAAATAATTAACTCGTTTGACTTGTAATAAAAAAAATAAATACATCTCAGAATTCTATAAGCTTTATTGCTAGTAACAGAACACTACTTGGATGATTTCATTGACTTAACTACCATTATGCCAAGGTCCTTTTCTTGAATCACGCCATGGTGTTGATTCCCATCTAAATTAAATGTATGATCCAACTTATGCCAACCCAAAACAATAACCTTGCACTTACCGTAAATAAAGGGAATTTTCTAACTATTTCTCCAACTTACCAATGGATATAAGTCATTCTGTAGTACCTCAACATCCTCATTATAATCAGAAATATCCATGAGTTCCATGGCATCAACAAATTTCACTAGTTTACTAATTATGTCCTTATTCATATCATTTACATAAATAAGAAGTGACCCAAGCTCTCATCACTGAAGCACATCACAAGTCCATTTTTACTGGACTCCATTAATAACTACTCTTTTTTTTGTGTGTTCTCTCACCCACCAACCCTACTGCATAATTGTCTAGTCTTTCTTAGCACAGTATCAAAATCTTTAAAATCTTTCAGATAATAAGAAACATTAAAAAAAAACAAGATGAAATATAAATTAGACAAGATTTCACTTTAATGAGTCCATTTTGGCTCTTTTATGATATCATATTTCACTAAAGATTTTACAGTTTCTTTTAGCGGAATCTCTAGAATTTTTTCTACTGCAGAAGTAAGACTGACTGACCTATAATCTCTATGCAATTCTTATCATCCCCTTTAAAAATAAGAATACGGTCAGAAACTCTCAAATCCTCACACACCTCCTCACTGTCTTTTGACTTACCAAAAATGAAAAGAAGCTCACATACCTGATATTTGACCTCCTTTCATTTCCGAAAAAAATGTTTGGACCTGGTGCTTTATATTTTTTATAATCTCTAATTCTTTTTACTTACCACCAATAATTAATATCTACATTATTCAGGTTAATTCAAATATTTCTCACAGGAAGCTCAAGTTTGGGTACATCCTGTCTTGTAAACACAGAAGAGAACTTTTAACCCTATCATGACCTGTGAGCAGTTTTCAGATATCAAGTGACATCTATATGTCAAATTGTAAAATTAAGTAAAAATGATAACTCCATTTCGACAATCTTTAACTGAAAATATTTTAGAGTTCATATTTTGTTATTTCCTAACATTAGTTTAATTCAAAAAGAAAAATTAAAAATATGCTTGAACTTACAATTTGTTCAGCTCTGGGGAGTCTTGTTTGTAAACAGCACATTTAAAAAATTGTTTATGAATGTTTCTGCCCATCCCAGAATATAGGTTTTTGTTTACTAAGAAGCTATCATTCCTTAAGAATATAGATGTTTCAACATGCAATTATATCATCTTCAGAAGTGTAAAACCAAAACAGTGCAAACCCTAGATACCAAAGCCATTAACCATGTGACCCAGTATTACCATTTAACTTGCATACTGACTTGCCAACCCTTCATCTTATTCTAGGTATGATAATTATTTTTAGTGTGGTTCATTATTTCTATTAATTCTCTGATATTTCTAGCTGTCATATCATTCAGTTGAGCCAAAATAAGTTTTTGCAATGAATGACATGACTTGCATATTCAGCACGTTCAGAATTTTCACTTTTATTTCTAACATTTCTCTTTTTTTCGTTTATACTAAATTTTAAATTTCTTGTAGTTTGACCAATATATACATAACCATATTTACATTCAATTTTGTAAATACCCTTTTTATCCATTACATTAATTATATTTTTAGTTTTATTTAATATTTGACTAATTTTATTCAAGTTCTAAAAATCGGTATAAGATTATTTTTTTTATATTTCCGAAAATTTTGACATGATAAACCTGGGACACAAACAAATTTTCGTTTTATTTATTTTCTCAAATTAACATTTGATAAATTAGATAAAACGAATACATAGATAGATGGATAAATAGATTGTTTTTTTATCATCATTTTTTAATTTTACTAGTTTCTTACGGCCCTATCAACAATATGAGGTGAAAACTTCTATCTAATACTACATATTTAATAATAACAGTTCATTTTTTAAACCATGAATTAGGTCAATCAAGTTTTAATTTTGAGTTATGTAATTTGAACAATGATTTATTTTATTTTAAACAGCAACTTCTGGGCTAAGTTTTAGCTTGTTTTATTTTAATTTGTTGTTGGATCCTGTTTGGAAATGAAATTTATCTGTTTTGTGTGTGTGTTATATGAGGAGATGATTATTCAAGATAGGATTGTGTTGGTTAAACATTTGAATTCAGCCAATTTTTAATGCCCTAGCGTGGGAAGGCCCTGACGTAAGGAAAGGTGGAAGTATTACCCCTACCATTTCATATCCAGAAGAAAAAAAAATAATTTTTAGTCAGGTATATTCAGGAACTTTTTTTGTTGTTTTTTTTCAAAATTTTGGTGCAGATATACTGCGCATAGTTAACGTCCAAATAGATGGTATGCAGATAATTGTGGATATATTTTAATCGTTCAACTCAGCCCTAGTCGTCACTCAAGAGAGCTTCTATTTATGTAAATTTTGTAAGGAGATTATTATTCGAACTAGGATTACGTTGAATTCTGCCATTTGAAGTTATTTTTCAATATTCTGACCTATGAAGTCCTTAAAGTTAAGGTAAGGAAGTGTGGAGCGTAGCAGTTGAAAACAACTAAACTTTATCATCCCATAACTAGAACAAGAATATCTCTCTATTCAAGTGAATTCAGGAAAAGTAAATCAAAATTTTAGTGCAGATATATTTAGTTAATGACCTTACAGACGGGATGTAGGTAGCTGTAGACTTGTTTTAATTGTTACCTCATCCCTAGGTTACATATCACAATGATTATTCAAAGATTTCTATAGTTTATAATTCTAGATATGGGCAATTTGCGATTGTGAGATATTGCACTAGTGCCCGGGTCTGATAAAAAGTGAAGTGCAACGACACCAACGTTTTATGTATTGATATTTTTATTCGTCACTGCCCACTTGTGTCGATTTCATTTTTGTACAACCACTTGCCTCGAACCTCCCTTATTGCAGCACTAAATACTACATATTGGTTATAGTTTTACCTGTAAACGTCACAGTAAGTGTTTTATCATTAATATTATTCGGCTGTTAACTTTCATTACATCCCTAGCGTATTTTTGTTGAAAATGTCTCCATTTACATGGATTCCTCGTATGAATATAGCATAGCATACTGTAATATATAATTTACTGGAAAGCAACGATCTTTAAGGCAAGATAATTATTAAAAGGCCATTTTCTTGGAATGTTGTAAAATATAAATGTTTGGCGTTTATAACTGTTATTGTACAGTTAAACAGGTCGCAAAGCCGTTAAGGGTTATGTAAAAGTTACGACCTTATATTAACCTTAGTCTCAGCCCGCCATTTGTAAGCTGTTACACTTTTCAGAGATCTGTTCTTTTTGACGGATATTGTACAGTGTCATTTAGCTATTTTCATAATGACTATCGATGTAAATGTTCACATAAGTTGCAAGCTGCAATAATTGTCTAGTTTTAAAAATACTAAATTTCAGGAACGAAAATAAAAACCTCCATGTTTCAAAGTTGGTTGCTTAACCAAATACGCAACTGATGCATTAATATAATCTACATGTTGTAAACTCGTGAATTTTTTATTTAAATGGGATAAAATAATGATGGACTAAATGTACACACATGGAATCACTTCAGTATGGATGCACATGTTGCACTCTTAATTTCAGGTCGGGTCAGTAGTTATCTTGCCGGACTGCGGATCCAAGGTTCCCTTACCGTTATATTGACAAGAGTTGGTGGTGGATGGTGTTAACTAGCTGTCTTCCCTCTAGTCTATCACTTAAAAATTAAGGGACAGCTAGCACGATAGTCCTAGTTTGGCTTTGCGGGAAATTGAACAAAAGAAACTAATTTTAGATTCGGTTCGCACTTAATTAAACCGTAATCTCTAGTGTACCTCGAGAACCGACGTTAACCTTCTTTTTTTTTTGTTGGGAAGGTTTCAAACTGGAATTCGAAACCTGTGACTTTAGACCTGTCGCATACTGTTGGTAGGTGGACAGAGGGATATGAACATTTTTCATCCATTAAAATACCGTAAATACCCGCGTATAGTGCGTACTGGTTTTTTTGGCCTCACATATACAAGGAAAAATCACTATGCTCATGTGTAGTGCGCAGAGCAATTCTAACAGCTGATCGGCCTTTGTGTAGCGAGTGGTGTATTGTTGTGTTTGTTAGTAATTGTATGTGCACGTGTGAATGCTGCCATCTGTGTACATGTACAAGAATGAAATAACATGGCAAGATCACTCGTAATTCCGGATGAAATGGAAAAATATAGAACACAACATGGTTAATCATTTTATTTGCTTTTTTAGATGGGAATTTTTTTTTGGAAATACATGTTTTATTCGCTGAGGTACCAATCTATCCTCTTCGTTGCGGTTCTTTGTTTTTACTTCCGGTGATCCGCCAGTCACAAACGTTGATTAGATCAGAATATAAGAGATGTTGAGGCAATATTCGGAGTGAAAAATACTGTAAGAGTATTGTTCCCTAATGTAGTGTGCATGTAATATCTGAGTCAAAAAATTTTGGAAAAACAAATTGCACATTATACGTTGGTATATACGGTGTTAGAAATTTATACCCATCCTAAGTATGCTTTGGTCCATAATACGGTGACTTGAAACCAGTGCTACAAGGGAACCGAATGACATTAATGTAATTTAATGTTTGATGATATAAAGAGATGAAATTATCTTTCTAGGGATAGCCCCTCAGTGGCACAACGAAATGTCTCCGGACTTGTATTGCTAGAAACCGAGTTTCGATACCCGTGATGGCAGAGCACAGATAGCCCTTTGTGTAGCTTCGTGTTTAATAACAAACAAACATTCTATGGGTACGTCACTCAGACTATAGCTGTTGTCAGAGTGACTGCATATACATAGATATACAATATTTTGTTCATTGTAATAGTATTCAAAATATTTTTTATATCATAAATTATATTTGTCTATGTTCTTTGTCCTGAATCAGAATCATCTTATTCATGATAGCTGTTACTATGATTTCAGTAATATGAAAATTGTTTGTTTTTATATATAACTTCATAATAAAAGTTTTTTGTTTATTTTTTTTTATTTAGGTACTATGTTACTGCAGGAAATCCTACCTTTTTACTGATAGTCAGAAACTCCAGTTTTCATAAAAAGTTCATTCAAAGCGAGCTAAGCGAATGAAATGCAGAGCAGGAAGCATCTTTTGACAATTTTGTTTTAAAATAAAATGTGTATAAGACAGTCGTACTCCTGTAACAAATAAATCTAAACAACCATGGATTTATTTTTTTTTACTCTATGAATTCAGAATTAATTGTGCAACACAAAACGTCTGAGAGTGTACAGTACAGTGAAGTACAGTGTAGGTTTTTACAATGTATTTGGTAACTGTTGGAAATGCATAATAAATATCGTGATATAGCATTCAGTTGTAAAATAAAAATATATAATAAACTACATTATAAAACTGTACAAAAAAACGCCGTATACAAACGTTTTTGGAACAACAGAAGCTACATAACACTATAGTATAGAGTGAGGCACAGAACGAAAAACTATCTAGTAAACTATTTAAATGCAGAGATATTTAACAAATTATGCTAAATTATACGATACAGAAGATTGCAGTAAGATGTGTATTATCATGAAGTACAGTTCGGAATGCTGTGAAACGTACTACAATGTATAATAAATATTACAAGAAATCAAATTTCGTTTATTAATTTTTTATCATGATTTGAGCATTTTCAGAATTTCATATTGCAGATTCTTCTATTTTTTTCTGTTTTAACTACATCTAAATCTTTACATCAATTATGAAAAAACACCTAAATGATCTGTTTTTATTTTTTACATATCGGTAATTTTCGAGTCACTAAAGAATTTCTATGTGGGTGTCTGAACATGAGGAATGTAGTTCTTGAAACATTCATGCTAATAAATACCGTAATATACATACAATTTTGCAGATTTCGCTTGTACACAACAGGCTACGTTCCAACATTAACTGCCGAAAACCCAAGTCAATGTCTCGATATCTAATGGCTTTCTTCAAACTAAATTGTTTGCAGTTACACCCACAGAACCACCCAGTATCACAGCGATATGTCTGCGGACTTACATCGCTAGAAACTAGGTTTCGATACCCGTGGTGGGCAGAGTACAGTTAGCCCATTGTGCAGCTTTTTTCTTAACTACAAATAAATACACACACACAATCTTTCATCACCACAAGCGTATCTTTTCTGCTATCAAACTGCCATCGTTAGAATCTAATCTTTTGTTTAGTAATGGTTTTCTGTCAGTTCGTTTTCAACTTTTATCTCGGCAATATGTAATTGATATAAACTACAGTTAGAGAAAATATCCGATTTATCCACATAGTATTATTTCATATATATATTGTGTATATAACTACAGAAATATAAGTCACTTATCATGTTATATTTACACTTAAACTTTCAGTGAATTCGAGGATAAGCAGGCTGCCCATTTTCTGACTTTCAAAGTATATAAATGCTGACAATCAAGAATATGAATAACAGAAATAATTATACTATACATAGTTTTATGTCTTTGTTTATATTGAAGGAATTCAGAGATTATCAAGCGATTAGCCATGATGATGGCAATACTGAGACACACTATCACCTAAAACATCGGCCAGGCTTATGAAACAATATTGTTGTAACTTTAATCAGCAGTTTAACCATTTATAATTTCCGTATGATATTTGCATTTACAAATATGTAATGTACACTGAATGTTATTATCTGAAAAGCCCCCAGTAGCACAGCGGTAAGTCTGCGAGTTTATAACGCTAGAAACCGGGTTTCGATACCCGTGGTGGGCACAACATAGTTAGCCCATTGTGTAGCTTTATACTTAACTAGAAACAAAAAAATGGATATACATGTAACTGGCTGTAAATATCCAAATTGATAAAATTACAGTATATCTGTGTGCTTTCATGTTCATTGTGAAAAATTGTTTGTATTATAAGATATGGGTTGTTATAAATTTCAAATAAAGTTAATATTCATAAAGATACCCGTGTTTTTGTTGCGTTTGGTTGTGCCAATTCCATTTCATAGTTAAAAACTACCTTCTGTTTGTGATTATCTTCCAATGGGTCAGCGATAAGCTTACGAAATTACAACGCTAAAATCCGGGGCTTGATTCTCTATTGCAGATAGCCTAACGTGTAGTTTTGCGTTAAAACAAATGAACATAAATATTTGTTATCCATGAGTTGTTTTAATTCTTTATTTTATATATTTATTTACAAAACGAATGAAGGGAATTGTGACCAAAGTTAGTGTATAGGCGATTTACGTTGTTCATCCAAATTAGCAACTTTTAGTGCGTCTACGAAGTTCGTAAATTTTTCTTTACTTAGAAAATACACCTAAATATTCATGATTTAGTCAACATTTTGTTTCAAGCTAGTCAACGTCCATAAATGTGAAAAATTTATATTTGTTAGACAACAGAGGCCTAAAGAGATTGGAATTTACGTATTTGTGATGTACTTTTAAATTTTCAAATATCACGTCACATGCTAGGATTTACTTACAAATTTTAACGCATAGCAATGCATACAATACATGATAAGGTTTCAAAATTGAAAAATACACATCTATTTTGTGTAATTTTCTGAAAAAGCATTTGCTTCAACATTTCAGACAGAGGAACAAAAAAACACAGAAAAACATGTGTTCCATTGACGGGTGTGGTGTTTCTAGACTATACCATGCTAAAGGGAAGTGGTTAAACAATTTTAGCAAGATTACAAGCTTAACCCCAATAAAGTCTTCTCAGAACTCAAGAAATTTAGAAAGAAAGAAGATAATATTTTGGGTTGCTCTATGGAAGAAAATGTGCCCGTATAGACTGAGAATACCTTCAGAAAAGCATCAAGAAGGCTGTAACTGACGTCAGGACACCAGAAATGATTACTTGTCAGACACCACCCAGGCTGTTGACAGTCTGCTCACTTCTATGGCTGCAAGTTTGATACCAGAAATCTGAGACGGGTATCATCGCTGTCAGGCCCAGGTTCTATCGTGTGTTTTTTTTAGGTCAGGCGCAATTTATGTTAGTCTTATTGGTTTTAGATAGTGATGTGTTACCGTTATGATCATTCGTTATAGTGTACGCAATGCACGCCACATTATAACGCTGAAAGGGCGAGCATGTTCGGTGGGATGGGGATTTTTTGGGAGGAATAGAATCTTTTTTTGTTTTTTAAATAAAAGTGCTATTCAAACTAACTTCACTTGTCCACCCCTAGCTGACACAGCCACAAGTACGTGCACCTCACAGCGGTCACTGACACCATTTGTATTAATATCGGATTGTTTAAAATATGAAATTACGTGGACCTTCAAAGTTGTTAAACCACACTACTCCTTCCACTTTTAGTTTATAATAATAATAATAATTGCAAAACAGTTTATATGTGGCGAGAGGAAATGTGCTTACTTGTCTAATTTTGTAATAGCACCATATATCTGATTCTCACTAAGGAAATCAATGACTAAAATGGATATGTCTTGTTTTTTTATGAACGCCTAAATCACAAGAACAGAAAGAAAAAACAGATGTCCATGCACGAATTTGGGAAGATGACAAGGTCTATATCAGACTATTAGTATATAATTAACAACAAAAATAGGAAGAATATAATTAATAATAATTGTACTAATACAAATAAAAGATTAATTAGAATATATCCTTTATATTACTTTCTTTTACTAACAAAACACCTTCAATCATTATAGAAATATTCAAACGTAAAAATAAAGAGGTTCCCACGAAGCTTAATCAGCTTATTTGTAAAATACTTCTTTGTAACCATGACCATTTATTTCTATAAATGTCAGTAAATATAACTAGACAAAATGGCGAAATTGGTATTAGAAGTCTATGATAAACAAAATTTTATATTAACGTATAACTGAAGTTAACAATTCAATAATTATAACACATAAACATATCCCGTAATGTTTTTGCACTATTGTCACAAATAATCACGTGCATACATGATGCAAAAGTGTAATTAATGATAATGTTAGAGGGACATTCAGTATAGTGCATACCTACGCCACGCAGCGCTTTAAAGACATTTTTAATTTCACCTAGTTTGAGAATAGTGAAGTGTTCTCCCTAGATATGTCCCTTTTGTGATTCCAGTTCACCTGAGAATCATTTTGACTAGCTTTCCAGGATTTCCAAAGACTGTTGTTGCTTAGTTAGAAAACCAGAAATTGTGATAGTTAAGGGACATTTTATTGTTTTGTATATTAGGATTGTGTGTTCTTTCGAGCATTATTCAATGAAATAAATTTATAAAAGTAACTAAAATTGGAAACTTTTTAAGTTAGCCAAGGTTAGAATAGGTAAAATAAATAATATACTAGAAATTTATCTTAAAATACGCTCGGAAGCACCTCGTGCGTAATATAATTTGATAGCGTAACGTGAGTAGCACGTTTGCCAAGTGATCTAAAACATAATGGCTTGATTAGTGGTCAAAGACGGTTCGCAGTGACTTTGATCCTCCTAGAACTTATCACTTCTAAATTGGTTCACAATCCATATGTGTACTCAAGTCCAGCCAGCTGTTTTTAGAAATCTTGCTAACATGTTTACGCACACAAACACACACGAGTGAAAACATAACCTCCGTCTACCTACAGTGGTGGAGGTAATTAATCCAATAAGAATATATTACCATTCAATGAATATTACTCAATTTGTATATGAACACCAGTTAATAACTAGTCTTTTAGTTTGTTTTAACTCTGCAGTTTTATTTATATTCTATAAATCCCTGGGAAGTTGGTTCATTTTATATAGTATTTTATACTCTGTATTTATATTCCATAAATCCCTGGGAAGTTGGTTCATTATATATGATATTTTATACTCTGTATTTATGTTCCATAAATCCCTGGGAAGTTGGTTCATTATATATGATATTTTATACTCTGTATTTATATTCCATGAATCCCTGGGAAGTTGATTCATTATATATAGTATTTTATACTATCTTACTCTTATTCCATAGTTATTATTATATTTTGGAATTTCATACTATTTATTTTCTAGTGTTCTAGTATTATACATATAATTTTTAGTACTTTATAATTTGGACTATAATAAGAATTTATAATTATCACATATTTATAAAGTATATTTATATCTTATAACTAACTTCTTATAATTTCATCTCTTAATGTAACATTCGTATTAAATCATCAAAAATGAATTTTGAATTACATTAATTTTTTTAAAGTGAATGTTACTTATTGAGCCATATACTATCAATCCATAATGTATAACAGATTCTGCTAAAGATACATAAATTATTTTTTTTAAATATTGATTGGTAAAATATTCTGTATCCTCTATAACATCGCTATAATGGGTCTTAATTTATTGCAAATCATATTTATATGTTTAGATCAATTAAAAACATCATCTATAATTAGTCCTAAGTATGTTTTAGTATTAACATTTTCAATATACTTACACTTACAATCAAAATACTGCTTGTTTTCTGCAAATAAATGTTTGTATTTAGTATTACATCTTTGACGATGTATATAGTGTTGAGTATAACCAAAAGGAGTGTGACACGAAGATAGAAACTGAATTAAAAGCCAAAAATTAGTTTTGTGGGAATTTTGCCTCTTCATGTTACTTCTGGGGATTGGTCAAATAGTGTGCGAGGAATTAGCGGACAGACAAACATACAATTTCGCTTTTATATAGATTATGGTGGGGATTTCGTCGAACACAACAAGACAAATATTTCTACTGGCTTGTGATTAGCTCCACAGCTTTCTTTCTTTGCGATACCGTATGTATAAGACGCACTTTTTTACCCCAAAATTTGATATCAAAATCTGCCTGCGTCCTATACACC
>NW_013667308.1:0-1987 GCF_000517525.1 Limulus polyphemus | reverse complement strand
CGACTGTAGCTTTTTTTTGCAAAAACTTTGTCTTCAAAATAAGGGTGCGTCTTATATTCCGAAAAATACGGTAAATTCTGTATAATTAATCATACTGACCTTTAAATAAGACTACACTTTTCGATCTCCAGGAAGTAGCTGAACTAAGAAAACACGCTTGAATTCGACAGTTAAACCCAGTTCTTTGTTCAGTCGACAGCACCTAACGGCGTTAGTTTTCTCGCAGCGTTAGTTGGCTTAGAGACATCGTTAAGACTAAGCCGGCAAAGGATATTACAGTCATTAATCCTTTCAACCCAGAAACTATATGTTATTGCAATATCTTCTCAGAAAGAATAGTCAATGTGTACTCTAGAAAGCAAATAGAGCTATTTCAATGGCTTTCTCGACAATATGTTACGGGTAAAACTGCATATAAACCAAATAAAGGAAATATTTTGCAAATTTCTATATAACAAGCAAGTAGAACATGCCTGCATATCACAGTGGCACGCTAAGGTTACAAAGATAGAGAGACAAAGCTTGGTATGACAATAAATTAAAGAAAATGTTTGCTAAAAATATCAGCTAGTTGTTTAATGATTAAGATAACTTGCATTGCGATAAGGTTAAAGTAAAGGAAGTTAACTTAATTCAAATGTGAAATAAACTGAAGATTATGGGTATTCATGATATATGAATATAGAACCACATGAAAAGAAGGACAGTGGGTTATGGCACTTTTTTAGCATAAGACTTATTTCGATTGAATATGTGAAAAAAGCTCCCACTTTCTGCATTCTCTCCAAATCAGGAAATTGGATGAAAAGTATGTTTATTCTCTAAGTGACCGTTTTAGAGTAGTCCTACATAAGCAAGGTAATGGAAATTATAATGTTACGACAGCGGAAGTCGCGCGACCCTGGGAGCATGCGCTGGAGTTCTAGAAAGTTCGAGGAACCTGTCGAACGTCCTAGCGTTTGCTAGACGCGCGCTCTTATTGTATATAAGCGCGGCAAATAAAGCGAGAAAATTATTCGGAACTGGAGTAGCAGATAGAGAGATTGAAAATAAAAGACACAGTTAATCGAGTCAAGTGAGCGGTAGTGACCGAAAGAAAAGTGTGTGAATCGTTTTGAATTATAGCGTGTGTTGAAGTTAAAGTGAGTGTAGAAATTAAGTGTATTGAAAAGTTGAATTGAGAAAGAATAAACTAGTTTTATTTAAGAAAGGACTTGTATCGCTGAAGTTTCTCAGAAAGAATCTTTACGGGAAATTAACAAACGAACAGAGACGTAACAAATTGGTGTCAGAAGTGGGATGAAAAAAAAAGAACATGGAAACGAGAAGCGGCAAATCAAATTACAGCTTATCAGATTTGATGGCAGCAATACAAGAGCAGCAAAAGAAACAAGAAGAACGAGAAAATAAACAAGAAAAGAAGAAAGAAGAGAGACAACAACAGTTGCAAGAAAACCTGAAACAGTGGCAGCTCGAACAGCAAAATAAACAAGAAGAGAGATTACAGCAGTTGTTGGAGAAAAAAGAAAACAAACAAGAACGAGAAAAGAAGCAAGAAGAGAGACTACAGCAGTGGTTGGAGGAGAAAGAAAATGAACAAGAAGAAAGTCTCCAACAATTGAGAGAAAGCCAGAGTACACAAATGGAAAATTAAATGCATTGAAGGATGATTTATTGTCTTTTACACAAGGATGATACATTAACCATCGACTTAATCAGCCCCAGACAATGGCAAGCCCCTTCCAGACCCCACAGCTAAACCCTAATGCAAAAATCTTCAGTCATGTCAGAAGTCACATCCCAGATATGTAATGAGGTGATCTAGTACAAAGGAAGCCACAGGAATTCGATGGGAAGGCACCGTGGGAAGCAATTTGAAACTACTGCCAGAAATGAATGGACAGAGGAGCAGAAAGCAGTGTACCTGGCAACTAGCCTGAAGGTACAACCACTGGAAATACTTAGACAGTTGTCAGCAGACGACAGG
>NW_013667307.1:246386-248824 GCF_000517525.1 Limulus polyphemus | reverse complement strand
GTGACAGCGTTTCATCAGTTTTATTCAATAAATCTGTGAGTTTGCCAACAATGCAGTTAGCACTGCAAGATGTGACAGCGTTTCATCAGTTTTATTCAATAAATCTGTGAGTTTACCAACAATGCAGTTAGCACTGCAAGATGTGACAGCGTATATGCCTAATTGTCAGAATGCACAAGACAAGCACTTCATCGGTTTCTCTATATTCGTGCATAACTTTGTTACCACCAGGTTTACGCTGAAATATGTGACTAACCTTCTGGAGAGAAAGTAGTAAAGGCAAAAAAAAAAAAAAATTAAACGTTAAATCAAGTCAAGTAGTAAGTGTACATGCTGACAGCATAGTTGTAGTAGAACCCTGGTTCTTAGATTCTATTTAATAAATTACACAATTCTTTGTTTTTTATTATTACATGCCAGTGCATTTATGTAGTTAAACGATGTATACTGCCTCATAGATAATCTAAATGTGATTAAGCCTACTTGTTTTATTTGTTCAGCCTGGTTTTCTTACATAATCCGTGGTTTTATTCCAAAATGATAGTGGCATCAGCTGAAAATTAAAAATGTAAAACTGCAACACTGACAGATAATTGTGAAACTGACAGTTAAAACACAGGATTACTGTTTTAATGCAAAAATTGTAGGTTTAATATGCTTGCAATAAAAAAAACAACGAGATACAGAATATATACAACGTTCTCTAACATTAATAGTTACATTTTATGAATTAATACTTTAACTACTATGTTAGTAAGAGAGGATAAAGCATGTGTTTGAATTGAACATCAAAAATTACTGAAAACATCATTCACTTCTGTACCACAACCAATAAGTTCTCAATGGTAGACTAAAATTGTGCAAGGCCGAGAAAAAATGAAAACACGATTAGTCCGTTATATAATATTACAAAACGGTAAAACCCTATAACCCTGCGTATTCGAAAGGCGGGCCTTTTTTCTTCAAGGGTAAACTGGGAATGGTGGTGTAACTGAAAGAGTGATATGTAAAGGAAGTTGACTGACGTCATGAAGGCCACCTGGGCTTCCAGGAAGTGTTTTTGTATATATTCAATGTACTGTTGTTAAGTGTATCTCATTTCCGCTGCAATACGGGTGGAAACAAGAGCGTTACGTAAAAAGGTGTTAGCCTGGTGTTGTAAAATAACAAATACTAATGGAAATTATTCAATGGATATATTAGATGATTTACTACAAATACACAGAGCATTTTCATGTTGGTGAAGATGCTAATAGTGATCATTTACCAATAGGTATTTACATTAAATTATATTGAGAAGAAAAATAATTGAATAAAGATAAAATGAAATATTTTCTTAAAAAATCAGATTGAGATAAATTCAATTGTATTTCAATAAAACATCTAAAGGATTACACTTTGGATACGGCGGAACATACTGAAGAAATAGATCAATATGTTCATGTTATAAATTCTAGTTTTAATAACTCCATTAAAATAAGTATCCGTCAATATCTTCCTAAGAAACATATCTGGACTTTCACAAAAGAAATTAAATGTGCTATTAAGATTAAAATGAAGATAAGGTACTATATATGGAAAAAAAAGAGTAGTTATTTTAAAACACTTTTTAATAAACCACAAAAAATACTAAAAAAGTTAATTATAGAACAAAAATTAAAGATCCTGTAGTTTCTGCGGAGATTTAGATAATGAGAAAAATCCAGCAAATTTTTAGTAAAATTTAAAAATTTTATAAAGAAAGATAATAATAATCATACAATTAACTATCCAAATTTAAGTTTTAATAATGAAGTAGCGAAAACTGATGAAACTAAAACTAAAGATCTAATGTATAATAAAACTAAAGATAATGTAAGAAGTAATTTTAACACTAAATGGTATGATATAAATGAAGTCAAGTTAAAAGAAAACTTTCCTATTATTTTAAGAATACTATTCCCTTGAATTTTAATTTTAAAGATATTAGTGTTGATGAGTTTATTAAAGCACTAAATACTACGAATAAAACACAGCTCCTGACTATGGTGGAATACAATATAACATGTTAAAGAGATGTAACGAAGGAGTTATTAACAAATTAACAGATTTATTTAATTTGTCATTTAAGTCAAGGTACATTCCAATAAATTGGAAAAGAAGTCAAATAACCACGATTCCAAAACCTAATAGGATTAAAAGTGATTCATTTAATTACAGACCCATATGTCTGACTAGTTGCTTATCAAAAAGATTTGAAAGAATAAAAAATAACAAGTTACTGGAATTTTTAAAGAATAACCACATGTTAAGTAAACATCAAACCTGTTCAAAGAAACAGCCATCAACATCAGAGCAACTGGTTAGACTTACAGAATCTGTGGTGGATGGCTTTAATCGAAAAAATTCTACTGGAGCTGTCTTATTGGATGTGGAAAAAGCATTTGATATGGGCTTAA
>NW_013667307.1:242959-245655 GCF_000517525.1 Limulus polyphemus | reverse complement strand
TTCCGTCTACCGAGCCTAATTAGAATCTGTGTCATACCATAAATATTCCGTCTACCGAGCCGTATTAGAATCTGTGTGATACCATAAATATTCCGTCTACCGAGCCGGATTAGAATCCATGTGATACTATAAATATTTCCTCTACCGAGCCGGATTAGAATCCGTGTGATACCATAAATATTCCGTCTACCGAGCCGGATTAGAATCCATGTGATACTATAAATATTCCGTCTACCGAGCCGGATTAGAATCCGTGTGATACTATAAATATTTCCTCTACCGAGCCTGATTAGAATCCGTGTGATACCATAAAATATTCTCTGTATTTTAAAGTGTGGGTGACTTATAAGAATGGCAGTCAATCCTTAGAGTGGATGGTAAGTGGTAAAGTACTGCTCACTGGTCCGTTTGGTCAGAAGTTGAAAATGAGGAACAGCAGCAGATAGCATTAGTAGCTTTGCCATAAGTACAAAATACAAACGTTATGGAACATCAAAAATGGTGATTTCTGCTTTGTAACCACAACAACACTATAAGTTGTGTGTATCAATTCCCCTCATCTACAATAACGCTATTTGTTGTGTGTATCAATTCCCCTCATCCATAATAACGCTATTTATTGTGTGTATCAATTCCCCTCATCCACAATAACGCTATTTGTTGTGTGTGTGTATCAATTCCCCTCATCCACAATAACGCTATTTGTTGTGTGTATCAATTCCTCTCATCCACAATAACGCTATATGTTATGTGTATCAATTCTTCTCATCCACAATAATGATATTTGTTGTGTGTATCAATTCCCCTCATCCACAATAACGCTATTTGTTATGTGTATAAATTCCTCTCATGAAAAGGCAAAACATTCCCAAAGCCATTTAGAAGTAGTTTGTATTAAGCTTACCAGCATCTGAAATTACACACAGTTGAAATTACATACAGACATGTTTGGTTTGAATATATCTGCTGTTTTTTGTTTGTTATGAAGGATCTACATGTAGTGGGAAAGAAAGTGTTCAAGCTTCCGTTTTTCTTGTTTATCATATAAATGTAATGTGTGGACTTTTAAGATTTCATGCAATCTAAAACTTTTTAAACTCGATTTTCTAAATGTCACTCTTTAGATCAAAGCTGAGGTGATTTTGAGAAATCCGTTAATATTTGCTCGATCAGCTGATTTAGATGGTTGGATTAATAAATACAGCTGCTCTTACTTTCTGACCCCCCTCCCCAGTGGCACAGCGATATGTCAGCAGACTTACAACGCTAGTAACCCGGTTTTGATACCCGTGGTGGCCAGAACACAGATAGCCCATTGTGTAGCTTTATGCTTAACTTCAAAACAAACAAGAAAACTTTCCGACAAAGTCTAAATAGAAAATAAACAAAACATTCGAATAACGTTATTAAAGACTTGGAAAATAGGAATAATACTTTTCATCCTAATAACTATTGGATTCTAAAATCATTTATAACGTAAAAAAAATTCTTCTTGGCGAATAGATTTATATCCTCAGGAAATTCTTTTATATTCAGTTCTTAATGATCATATGTTTTCTGGAGTTTCATTTCTCACATTCTGTTTATAAGATCGTTGACTTTACCTTTTGCTATATCGAGTATTTTCCGAAGCACTTTCTAATTTCTCACATTCTGTTTATAAGATCGTTGACTTTACCTTTTGCTACATCGAGTATTTTCCGAAGCACCTTCTAATTTCTCACATTCTGTTTATAAGATCGTTGACTTTACCTTTTGCTATATCGAGTATTTTCCGAAGCACTTTCTAATTTCTCACATTCTGTTTATAAGATCGTTGACTTTACCTTTTGCTACATCGAGTATTTTCCGAAGCACCTTCTAATTTCTTTTGCTGTTTTGAAATATATATTGTCAATACAATTTATTCTGTACTTCAACAGACTTCTTCTTAAACTTAATCAAACTGAATACTCTACAATCTTAATGAATGTATAATAGCTTATATTTGATATAATGTGTAACAGGCGTAGTCTAGTAATTAGAGTGCTCTGACTGTGAATCCATGTTTCGCAATCTGTTGCAACAAAAAACGCGTTCCACATTTTGGAGCCCTCGGTGTACTGTAAGACTGACAATTGACAGTGAGTGCTGTTGACTAGCTCCGCAAATTCAAAATTAGGATCAGTTATATACAGACATTTATTTGTATAGCTTTATGGGAAAATTTAAAAAAACAACAAAAAAAAATACAACTTTCAACATAATGTTATTTTTCCTTGTCACAAAAGATGTTTCATTTTAAAAATAGCTTAACTTGTGCGCTTTAAGAATAATGTTGTTTATCGGGAAAAAATGCTTGTATACTGGCCGTAAAAAATATCTAGCTAGGACTTAACCCACGTGATCCTTTATAACATAAAGAACTCACCATTCTTCTCGATCATAAAATAGCACAGATGTGTTTTCCCTTTTTTTTTTTCATGCAAGAGTAAATCCCGTACCTATCAGAACAAAGAATGATTTGTAAGTCTTTTGAATACTAAAACGGCTGAAGCCACTGCCATACAAAACATAAACCTTTGGGCCATTGCCAAGTTGAGCTATAAAATTTCTCCTTGAGAAGTAACAATAAAGAAATAGATGTACGCAGCGTGGTCACAAGTAAATAGACACCACCTTTTCAGAAAAAAATGAAATTTTTCAGCCATATTCAC
>NW_013667307.1:239785-242019 GCF_000517525.1 Limulus polyphemus | reverse complement strand
TTAGTTAGAATAAATCAGTTAAATGACGAAAAATTAGGTGTCTATTTACTTGTGACCACTCAGTGTATATATATATACAAACAGAAGACTTTTTGGTTGCTTAAATTTAGCGCAATACAACAAGAAAGTGCATTTCTAACAAAAGAACTTCTGAAAGCTGCCAGAATACATTTCTTTTTAGGCATATTTTAAACCTTTTGAAATTAGGTTAGCTTAATAAGAAAATAGAATAACAAAAACTGAAATGTTTTATTTTCGAGACAATTGTAAGTAAAAGTGTTCTGTTTTCACATTTTGTACGTACGTTGGGTGAGTCTTCAAAGGGGAACGAGTACATATGTATACTAGAAATTGTACCTGTAATGGCAGACTTAAATAGTAATGCAGCAAATGGAGGCGGGATCCGTCCCTTCCATTATTTTGAACCACAGCACATGAATAGTTAATCTGATTGCTTATCTTTTCAAACTCGATCTTCTGAATGTTATCGAAACTGTTCAGATGGATCCCCACAACTGCTTGTGATATCAGGCAGACTGACAACTCTTTTTTGGTGCTTAATTCAGCCCTACCTCATTCATCATCTGAATTTTATCGAAACTGTTCAGATGGATCCCCACAACTGCTTGTGATATCAGGCAGACTGACAACTCTCTTTTGGTGCTTAATTCACTTCTTAATGATCAAACGTTTTCTAGAATGTCAGTTCTCATGTTATATCTATAACATAGTTGACCTTACTTTTTTCTATATCGAGAATTTTCTCAAGTACAGTGTAATTTGATGTTTTAAAACTTAAGTTACTTATAAAATTCATCTTATACGAAGATCATACTTGCTTCACGTGTTTTGTTGGGTGACAAAGAATAGCTAAAGTGACATTAGTATTAGACACACTTCTTAGTATGTTTAAAATATTGTTTTTCTCATATTGCATTTAACGTGGTTATATTTTATTTACTGTAATATATAAATATTTACAGCGACGTAAATATATAAACCAGATAAAGGTCATACCTACTCTACGTGTTTTGTTGGGTGACAGAAGGAAGTTAAAGTGACAGTAGTGTTAAACACACCTAATAGTATGTATAACTTATTGTTTCTTATATTGCATTTAACATGGATATATTTTAATTACAGAATCAACATTCTAGCTGTTTGTTGTACAACATTTGGTTGTATTATTAGTAATGTTCTGCTACTGAGCAGTAATATGTGTTGTAATTATCTACTTCAGATTCCGCATCTTATTAAAGTAACATCGGAGTTGTTAGTGGGTTTTCATCGGTCACAAGACGTTTTCAGGCCGGATTACACTGATATTACATTGATGTTACACTGTGCAACCAATTTTAAGTATTCAGTACTTGAAGCCAAGAGTTAGTGTTTGTGTGTTCCATAACTAAGGTATCCTCTATTATTTAGTTATTATTGATTCCATTAACAGTATTGGTTTTAATCTTTAATATATCTAATTTTGTTAGTGTAATATACTTATTTAGGAATAAACTGGTCGAGCCTCGTGAGATATTATCAGGATTACGGGCGTAAGAAGGAACAAAAGAAAAGTTACTTAATTAGTTATGCCCGTTACTGATTTTTAGTTTCGCTCTAAGTAGGTGGTTAATATTAATACTAACCTAGCATCACGTTTTATTGTTTTAAGTAAGATACTTGTATAAATTAGTAGCTCGACGATTTTTTTCTTCATACTATTGTATCGCAACTATGCAAAGATTTTGTGCTAAATTTGTTCATGAATTAATCTCAGTACTTTAAGATTAACGCCCAATATCAATATGTAAAACAATGCCTACTTTGGTTTTGTCAAGTTGACAAGATGGATGTTTTTGTAACCGCTTGATGTTTCCTCATAGCTAGGTTAGATATATTTCATGGTAGTCATTTTAGATGTTGCCTAGTAGTCAGGGTTAAATATGTTTTCTAGGAGCTATTTTGGGTACTGCCTGGTAGTCAGATTAGAGATGATTTTACTTTTAAGGGCCTGGCATGGCCAGGTGGTTAGGGCGCTCAACTCGCAATCTGCGGGTCGTAATGTTCGAATCCCCGTCACACCAAACATGCTCGCTCTTTCAGCCGTGGGGGCGTTATAATGTGACGGTCAGTCCCACTATTCTTTGGTAAAAGAGTAGCCCAAGAGTTGGCGGTGTGTAGTGATGATTAGCTGCCTTCCCTCTAGTCTTATACAGCTAAAATAGGGACGGCTAGTG
>NW_013667307.1:214219-239764 GCF_000517525.1 Limulus polyphemus | reverse complement strand
GTAGCTTTGTGTGAAATTCAAAACAAACAAACAAACAATTGTAGCCTTATTGGTTCCTAGATATGTTTTTGTAGCCACTATTAGTATTGTATGGTAGTCAGATTAGAGATGTTTTTAGATAACATTATTGTTTCCTAGATATGTTTTTGTAGCCACTATTAGTATTGTATGGTAGTCAGATTAGAGATGTTTTTAGATAACATTATTGTTTCATAGATATGTTTTACTAGCCACTGTAAGTGTTGCCTGTAGTATTCAGGTTAGAGATGTTTTTAGATAACATTATTGTTTCATAGATATGTTTTACTAGCCACTGTAAGTGTTGCCTGTAGTATTCAGGTTAGGGATGTTTCTAGGTAGCTTTTTTAAGCGTTGTACAAAAGACAATTTGGATGTTTCCAAGTAATTATTGTGGATGTTGTCTGGAAGCCAGGTTCGTTATTTTCTTTGGATACTACTTTCTAAACATATTTAATGTTCTATTACAACAATATTTACTACACTAGCTTTCGGCCGTCCAGCGGCTGTTGTAAAGTGACAAAAATACTTAAAGTTATCGTACGAGGTAGGAAGTTATAGATTTCAGTTTGATATTAATTTATTGTATGGACATTAATAAAAGCAGTAGTAGCTTTCCGTGAAATATCAAGAACAAGATCTACAACCTCAAACAAACAATGAAGTGTTGCATCATTGGATCTGAGAATCAAAAAAGGGATAATCAAGTTATGTGTGTGATTGTTGCTGGTCACGTGATTTCAGTTTGATATTAATTTATTTTATGGACATTAATAAAAGCAGTAGTAGCTTCCCGTGAAATATCAAGAGCAAGATCTACAACCTCAAACAAACAATGAAGTGTTGCGTCATTTGATCTGAGAATCAAAAAAGGGATAATCAAGTTACGTGTGTGATTGTTGCTGGTCACGTGATGCGGGCACTTCGAAACCCTTTGTCTTTTTGACAACTCATAACTCCAGACTGAAATACGTTATCATCATATCAATTACATATTTGGATAAATCAGATTCTGAACATTCCAACTATGTAAACAAAATCTCCAAGAAAAACATCTACCGGATTCTCTTGCTACTTGCCCTTTCACCCAAAATTGCTAGTTCGTCTCTGGATAAGGGAGAGATCCTGTGTTAAAGATACCTATGAAGTATGTAAATTAGATTATGTAATACGGTGCTCTTATTATTTGATAAAGATAAATTAAATATATATACTAATTTTTCCAAATAACATCTATATAAATGAAACCTTATAACCAAAGATACCTTTATTTATTTTTTTAGGTATTTTTGTTCTGTTTTGTTTTTTAACTAGATAAAAAAAAACATATCCGTCATCTTTACTTTGAAAAATGAATAATTAATTTTGGTGCAACATGCCTTTGGGTCTGTAAACCTTTTGTTTGAACAAACCTTCTTGATAAACATATCTTTGTAGCTGTACTTCCGAGTTTGTTTGCGTTTGAATTAAAATATTCATGGGACATTATTCATCAAGTTCGCTTGAGGACATTACGCATTTTGTAACCATTAGTAAAATTTTTATATAAAGGTACTTAGTTCCATAATGATTGCTTGATGAATCCAGGCTTTCATTTCTTAGAATGTAATGTAGGATGTTCATTCATATCTTAGAATGTAATGTAGGATGTTCATTCATTTCTTAGAATGTAATGTAGGATGTTCATCAATAAATAATTCTGTGAGCAAAAATTTGTGTATTTCATTTCATCATCATCAAAAGTTTTGTATTATCTACGAGGCTTTTAATTATATTTGTATAATGATTCACTGTATGAATCAAGCTGAAGCTAGAACGCTTACCGGTAGTGTCAACGTGTCCTAGGAAAAGACAAAATCCTCATTTTTTATATAATATGGTGTCTGACTAAATTGATCCTTTAATTTGATGAAATGTAAACACTTTATGTTACTTTTCACTCTTCAAGTAATGTACTAACTACTTTTCAATAAAGCCTTTTTGTGATCAGACAATATTTATAGTTCTGTTGGAATATTATATTTGTAGTGTTCAATTTTTAACACGTGAGTTTATTTATCTTTTTGAGGCGTGAAGTGCATTAGTTCTTGTTTGATATAAATATATAGTTTCCGGAATCTCAATATAATTTCAGTAATACTCTTAGACTAAAGATCCTATTTGATCAGAAAAATATAATAAACGAATTAAACCACGCGCTAACTTAGTGCTGTTTCCTTTGGGCACAAAATACATTGTTTCACACACAAATAAGTCGATATTGTTAGTTTGAGGAATAAACGTTTTAGTGAAAAATAAGTGTACAACATTGTATGTTAATTGTGAAAGTATCTACCCAAGTTTTAACTAGTATGATTCTTTATAACATAATTAAACCTTCCTGTTCCACAAGTGTGCATTTATATACATTACTATACTTTGTAGGGATAAATCACGACCGAGTCGTTGCAGCAAAGGAACCAACCACGCAGAGTTATACAAAAATAAATGGATGTAAGGGGAGGTCATCACAGTCGATGTGTTGTGAAAGAGTGGACATCATGACTGTTTATTAAAAACAGGAGAATTAGGAGCCAAGAATTTAGATACAAAGTTGTCTGCTTATATTGTACACATAAATAAAGGTTTGTTTGTAATTAAGCACAAAACTACACGATGGGCTATCTGTGCTCTGCCCATCACGGGTATCGAAACCCGGATTATAGCGTTGTAAGTCTGCAGACACACCGCTGTGCCACTGGGGAGCCATAAATAAAGGATCACAAATAAAAATCTATGGTTTTTCGAACTAACTTATGTAATTTTATCATTTACTCCAGTGAGTTCGTAATTCTGTTACAATAAAAAAAATGTGAGAAGAAAAAGTTATACACTTTAAGATGTAATAGCGGAAACAGATCACAAATGAATGATAATTACAGAAAAACAGAAAAAATAAAAACCACGTTTTTACATAGTAATCATTATTGTGTAACTAATGATTTTGTAACATCCATCATCATATCTTAGGCTACTCTTATTTGGCCTAATAATGGGAGTTGACCGTCACTTTTACAGTGTACACACTACCCTAATGCGCGAAGTGCGTTTTTGCGAAAACAGGACGCGAACCATGATTACTCGGAGTTACAATCCGGCCAAGCTAATATATGAGGTCAGAGTTTTGGAACACCTTGTAGATGTAAATATATTTAACTGTTATGATTGAATGATTGTATATTGATTGTAGACTTGATTAATTAAGTAATAAAAATGAAATTTTGAATCATTCTAGTGTTATTGTCAGTGGAATTAAGTGATAATTGTTTATAATTTATGATAAATTGAGGAACTAATAATTCTGAATTTATTCATAGATTGTTTAAAAAACATTATTCATTTAATAACGATTAATACTTCAGTGGAAAGGTATGATAATAATTTAAGAAGACTGCTATTATTAAAGCCACTTAATAACGATAGAGAGACCTTGTTGCTATGGAAATATAATTTTGTAACGAATACGTTGTAATTTGTTTCCTTGAAATACATGTGCATCTGGTGCATTATTATGTTTTTGCACAAAGATACATTATTTTGGGAAAATTAGCTTTCATTTTAATAACGTGGCAGTTTTCTTGTCATATGATAAAAAAAACAACATAATTTTAATTTAGAATAACCAATAAAAACTAGTAACATTGTTTTACATTCGTATATGTCAGATTCAGAACAAGTACTAGCATTATTGTTGAAACAAGTACTAAGCACTATTATTGATTATCAGAGCAAATATTGTTGCCTTGCATTTGTCACTATCAGAATACACGTTATTATTGTTGCAGATTGCACATAATGCCATTGTTCTGCATTTGCATATAATGCTACAAAATCGTTTTAGTGGTTCACATTTGCAAAGAGCTTAATACAAAATAAGCACCATGGTTGTTGAGTCAACAGAACTGAACCAGATCTTAGAATTATTCATTTACATTTTCACATAACATGCTGAGATTAAACGCTCATTTGAAACGTTTAAAAGCTTGAAATGGCCAGATAAAGTAATATTTTTTAACATATACACTTCCCATAACCACTGATCTTAAAAGTTTAAGTGTAACGGAAATAGAAAACGAACTGTTTGCATATTTACGTATATCATATTAGAACAAATGTTATTTTCGTAGTTTTGCATGTGACATACTACGCGCAAATCTTATGTTTTATACGTCCATATGACATAACTAGAGTTTGTTGTACGTTTGAAAATGACATAATCAGAAAAAATACTCGTTTTGTACTTTTGTGTATAATATAATGAGAGCGAGCATGGCGTAATTAGAACGTGTTTAAACCCACACATACCGTAATTAGAACAAATACTATTTTGAACTTGCACATGGCGTAATTAGAACAAATACTGTTTTGAACCTGCATATAGCGTAATTAGAACAAATACCATTTTAAACCTGCACATAGTGTAATTAGAACAAATACTATTTTGAACCTGCATATAGCGTAATTAGAACAAATACTATTTTAAACTTGTATATAGCGTAATTAGAACAAATGCTATTTTGAACTTGTACATTACTTTAACAGTACATTAATACTGTACTTTTGATCATTTCATTGACAGAGCTGCACATTCACATATCTCACATTTGTCAAAGAAACTATTATTAAAACCTTACACGTGTTCATGAGTAAAATAAGCATAATTGCATATTTATTTATGAGGAGAGCTTGTCATATTAAATATGACGTGCGTTAGAACCAAAACTTGTTCGGGCTTTGCCACGTATTGTATAACACTGTGTCTCTTGTAGAATATCTACCTACCTATCTAACGTATTCAGGAGACATTTGGAGCAAAGATTAGAAATTGTAATTCAGAAGAAAAAAAAATCAGCTTTTGAAACGTTGTGAATACACCGTACTCCTGAAGACTAAAAGTACGAAGAATAAATAGAAAAGAGGTCAGCGTAAGTTTCTTTTTAAGGCCGTTACCACTTAAACGTTTGCCCATTAAAAGATGGCAGGTAAAACAAGTGGTGTTGACACTTTTACTTACGGTATAACACGCAGGCAGCATGTGCTTGTGACATTTAGTGAAAGTATTTCGACACAGTTTATCCCACTATGTTATTTACTACAGCCTTCGTTTAACAAGGGAAGAAAGCGAGGAAGTTGATGTAAAACAAAAGAAAATGCCAAGTTATAAAATACACCAGATACAGAAGCATTCACAAGATATGATGGTTTACATGTTTTTGTGTTTTTGTTTCACCCTGTTAGTTTAGCCCAAACTACTTTCATTATAAATCTGTCAGATCATGTTCTATTGTCACATAAGGTTAACACTGTGTACTGGCTCAGTCATGTAGGTTGCTACTGTGTTTACACAAAAGCATCTTTTAGGGTACAGATACCATTACCATCTCTAGCTAAACAGAAGTAATAAACGCGTGTGCCAGATTTATTTGAATAATGATAATATATGTTGCCAAAAACTAGTCACGGGCAGTGTGAGCTTGAAAATTTGCATAAGATCATATTTTAGTCGCGTACTTTCTTTTTTAAAGTTATACAAAAGAATCATAAGAATTTGATTCCTACCTGGATGAGATTGACGAATCAAGGTCTATGTTGATCAGATTATAGCAGAGCAACGATAAATCTCACATCATAGCAGAGCAACGATAAATATCAGATCATATCAGAACAACGATAAATATCTGAAACTTTATTTGTTTTTCTTTCGATCGAACTTTCTATTCTCTGTAATTGATAAAATCCTTATTTTACCAACCATTGTATCCATAAAAATATGATTTTATTTCGAGAACGATTAAGTCTGCGGTTTCTTGTTGTTAATTTTATTTGTACAGGGGGGACAAGGTCTTGTTACTCAGATCAAGTGTAGACAAGGCGTTTGATGGCGTCGGATGTAGGTAATATGTTCGGTGGCGTCAGGAGTAGGTAAGGTGTTCGGTAGAGTCAGATATAGGTGAGATCTTCAGTGGAGTACATAAAGTGCTAGTTAGCGCCAGGTGTTGGCAAGGTGTTCGGTGGAGTCAGGTATAGGTGAGATCTTCAGTGGATTCGGATGTAGATAAGATGCTAGTTAGCGTCAGGTGTTGGCAAGGTGTTCGGTGGAGTCAGATGTAGGTGAGATCTTCAGTGGATTCGGATGTAGATAAGATGCTAGTTAGCGCCAGGTGTTGGCAAGGTGTTCGGTGGAGTCAGATGTAGGTGAGATCTTCAGTGGAGTACATAAAGTGCTAGTTAGCGCCAGGTGTTGGCAAGGTGTTCGGTGGAGTCAGGTATAGGTGAGATCTTCAGTGGAGTACATAAAGTGCTAGTTAGCGCCAGGTGTTGGCAAGGTGTTCGGTGGAATCAGATATAGGTGAGATCTTCAGTGGATTCGGATGTAGATAAGATGCTAGTTAGCGTCAGGTGAAGGCAAGGTGTTCGGTGGCGTCAGGTGTAATGTGTTCGATTATATCACTTTGTTATCGTGAATTTGAAATACAATAATTATTAGAATTGGAATTATGCTATAAAGGCGAACTATAAATAATATTTTTGCGGGCGTAAATATGAAAGTTAAAGAGCGCAAGATTAACTGTGCTGAAACTGGGGAAAGGATATTGTTTAAGTCACTAACTCTGGATCAAAGACAGGTGAGTGTATAAAGCGAGAGGAAATATAGATTGTCATAAGATGAGGGTAACCAATTGAGTCAGACCACAACTAGTTTTCTCCTAATCTTAGTCTGTTGCATTGCAAAAGGACTACACCATTACCACGTAAACGTATCGTAGCGTAATGTGCAAAATGTAACTTTAAAACGATATTTTAAATTCATTATCAATAATTGAGAGCCATACTATACTAGTAAGCCAACAGAAAGAAAGAACGTCAAAACTAGGTAGGCTTCAATTCGAGTAATACTGACCTTAATACGAGGACATCTTTCATGAAACATACAACAAAATCTCCTTGCATGCGAGGGCATCTTTTCTGAAACACAAAACAACATTTTCCTACACATTCTATATTTTGCAGTTCCAGTAAATTTTAGATAACGACTGGAAAAATAGTTGTTAAATTTTCGTTCATTAAGAGGGCTTCAATTTTTTCTCTTCACGGAACTCGAACTATTAGTTAATGTTCCCAGTTTCAAATCTTGCTGTAGTTTAATTCTATTTATATTGCTCTAAATAAATTGCTGTAGTTTCGTATGTTTCTATATTAATAGTGCTACAAAATCCCAATGTGCTGGATCAATATCAATATTTAGTTATTACTGGGTTAATTTAAATTCTCCCTTACGTCACTAAATGAATGTTCTCACTTTAAGATACAATTTGATTAGTATTCACTGTTCCAGCAGTGGATATGTTAAAGTCTGTAGTTTCAAATGTCGTTCAATTAGTGAATGAACTTACATTAAAATGTTATTGTAATTAGATTAATGTTCCCAGTTCCAGTTGTAATTGGATTAATGTTCCCAGTTTCAAATCTTGGTGTTTTAGTGTCTACAGTTCCAGGACAGTTGGATTAATGTCAACAGCTATAGCAATAGCTACGTTAAATAACCAAAAAACCAGAATGATAGAAATTACATTTGGATATCGTATAAATATTACAATAAGTAACAATTAAAAGTGATTCGTTTTTTAATTTCATAAGCGGATTTTCTTGTAACAAGACCGCTTATTTCGCTGTCGTTTCCATGTTTAGTTTGGAAAGGCTATTTCGCTTTCTTTCCCGAAAAATGGTTATTTCAAAAACTTATATTTACCCACCCATTTCTATATATCTATTGTCAGAACAAACTGAAAGGATCCTTTCAAGTTGTCTTGACTAAAAGAGCATCAACATATCCAATAGTCATTCATTTTTTTTCAGATGAGATTAAAGCTTAGATGGGAATATGTCTTGGTATTTAATGTGAGTTCAGTTAAGCACCTGGCTTATTTCTTATAATCAGCACCACATACAGTGGCGTGCAGTGTAAAAATAAAAATTACTTGAAATTTTCTATGGTACTTTGGCAGAGTATTTCCTAGCGAAAAGTCTCGATAAACTTTTGTTATTATTTTTTAACCCACAAAAAAGTTAATTCCATTTTTATAAACCCAATTCAAAAGAACTGTTTAGCCGTTTTTGTTGAAAATAAATTGGTCATAAGGTATTACAACATTTGCTCCTCTTTTTGAAAGACTTGTACTGACATCTTTTCTTTCCTTCGAAGCAAAAGTTACGCATGTTTACTATATCTTTATAAAGTAATGTTGTGAATATCTTACTGTATATGTTATAGTTTTAACAAAGTTCACATATATTTAATAGCCAATCTTTTGTATTTGTCCTTCTAGGGGTTTTTCAGATGGGGCCATATACTCCTCGGGTTCTTCCTCTTTATCGCTAATGTACTCTCCCCAGTCTTGAATAGGAGGTTCTATACTTTCTTCTTCTGGAATTTCAAGTTGTTCCTTGGTTTCTTTGGTAGTTGATAAATTCTGGTAAATACTCATTGTTTGGGCAACCATGCTTGAGATATCTCCCGTGTTAGTTGGAAGTAACACCGTATTTCCTCTTTTGGCTAATTTACTGAAGCAGAATAGTATGTAAATGCCTTCATCCAATAATTTAAACTCATTATACATTGTCAATCCAGTAGTTTACTATGATTAGAAGTCAGTGCCTTCCAATAGGTTTTATATTATTAGTTATCAGTTTCTTTCTCGTAGTTTTAATGGGATTAAACATAAAGTGTCATATAGTTGTTTTAATATAATAAATTTCATTGTCATTCCAGTAGTTTTAGTATAATTATTGACATAATGTATTTGAATTATTTGTAATGAAAATGGAGATTCTGTAGGTTCGAAGTTACAGTGTTTTTGTTTGAAGTTGAAATTTTGTTTAATAATATTTATATCCAAGTTTCAGTAAATTAGATTTTTTGTGTGAAAGCACTTTTTTCCAGGATGACTTCTGATGAATAAATATATTAATAAGTATGAAATAACGCTGAAAAAAGTATCGTCAAATTACCCAGTTACGAGTATAGTGTTCGAAGTTTTGCCATGAATGGGAATTATATTCATAAAAATACAAATGGTCATCTTGTGAGCTGAAATTGCCACTTACTGTCATTCCTTGATGTTTACATGTCAAGAAAATGATACAAAAATGTTGTGAAATAAGAAATACACAATTTGTAAAAATTCGTAAAAATAAAGATATTTTTTTTTATAATTTTCCTCGAAACACATAGCTCGATAACACGAAGCATTCATTTACCAGAAATTCTTAAGTTCTTCTTGCTGCTCATAAAACTTATTAGTAGAGAGACAGGAATACGAACGATTCTACATCCATCGCTACCAAAGTTTACTCATTTCAACCCCTTTTACTCCAACACGGATAAAATCCTTTATTAGCGAATGAGGAATACTTTTAAAGATTTACATAAGTCTGATAGGGACTGCTTTTCTGGAAATTACGCTCATAATCCCCTTAAAAAGTAAAATTTGCAAATGCAGATTATTATACTGAGGAAATGGCAAAATGTTTGGAAAAGTTGATAATTTATAACTTCCAGTGACATTTTAATAAGAATTACCCTCTGAATCTGAACGTTTCCATTCTCACACTAGTCACACATTTCCGTTTAACGCAGCTGGGTATCTAGATGAATTTTCTTTCAATGTGTTTCTGTAATGTTTTAGATTTAACTTTAGAGAATCTATGTACGTACATGTCATAGGTTTTAAGTATAAATACGCCGGTATTAAAATAACACCCTCCTTCCTAAGTCTCGTCCTCATGTTATAATCTACTTCCACAATAACGAATTGAAGCCACTTGAAGATACATTAACGATATTCATTCCTTTTATAGTGTTCAGCACAATTTTTTTTAGAATAGCTCTTTCGTGTGCTCGAGATAAGGTTGTTATTAGCTTAGGTACTTCGCCACCTGAGACGTGGACGTCTCTTTTTGCTTAATTATTTCTGGAACGAATTAGCTCTCGGCATCTCTTGTTGCACATAATACCAAGCTATAAAATTTTAGAAATGTGTTTCCCATGATGTTATTGAGTAACTATTTTAGGAATCATGATAAAAGAAGCCTTCACTCCCATGTGTTGTTTTTCTCTTGGGAAAGAAGGATCTTTATCACTTTTTCTTATTTGCAAGTATTCCGTTTCCCTGATTCAGTGTGATACAGTACAAAATGTGTAGGAAGATCACGTTTTTTGTACAGTAATTTCAAAGTTACTGTCCTCCCACGAATTATCTTTTAAAACGAAATGATACCATGTTAGGGTTACAGTGGTACGCACCAGAGCTTTGTTACTTGCATATACATGTCCAGACGGCCCTACCACACTAAAATAGCTCCTACAGGCCCCATAAAGTTATTTCTAAGGAAAAAAATCGTCCAACAATTTTGAAACTGGGGGTGATGGCTACACATTTTTCTCCATTTATTGATGATCAAGACAGATCGATTTTTTAATCCTAATTATAAAACTGTTTTTCTTTATGTGTTATGGGCAACAAGAAAAAAAAAAGAGAAAGAAATCGTTACAACTACATACGTTTGGCATTAGCCTACACATTACGTATTTCATCTTTGAAATTAATGTTTTAATTAAGCATTGATAAGAAGTATATGAAACATTGGAATATTAAAGTGAGGGAAGATTCACAGCAATCAAGAGCGCTACTACAAAGAGTTGAAGAAAGAGAATGATTAATGGGATATGAAATAATAATTATTTTAATTCATGTTTTGTTAAGGAAATTATAAAATTATTAAAGATAGTATGAAAACCAAAGCTCCAGAATAGGATTATAATTTATGGTAGAATGTCTTTCATAGCTTATAACACACAATTAACAAAGTTTAACAATGAGTTTGTTTGTTTGCTAGATTGCTTTGAAGCCAAGCCACATTGGATTATCTGCTGTATGCACCACAGTCAGTAGACTTACAACTTTAATTACGAGTAAGAAAATTTCTTAGATTGTTAAAATATATTTGCTTGCAATAAGCAGTTCTAATCCTTTACTTGTATGTGTATGTGGCCTAATATCAAATTATGGCATAGCGTAATCTAACTGTTTGACGACTGAAGAGCAGTTACAATGTTTTAATGAAAAGCAAATTTATGAGATTTATGACAAAATTACGGAAGTAATAAAAAATAGAGTTGAATTACGAACAAGGATGAGGATTTTCTTAACATCTGGACGATCCAATAAACCAAAATTTTAATAGCTATATCATTTATTTAAATAAAACTAAAAAATATGAGTTTGAAAATAAATATATAACAAACTCAAACACGCCATCCTATGCAATTATAAATTAATTATTTTTAGAAATTGTACTGAAAAGATAATGATTATGCTGTAGTGTTAGACCCAATGTTCATCTGGAATTTAAAGAAAATGAAATTTTCTGTATTCGGTATTACTTTTTACAGGCAGAGGATATTTAGATATCAGCATATTTTGTATATTATGTAAGTAGAAAATTAAAAATAATATTTTAATCTCATTATATTATATTTTGTTTGCCTGAAATATTTTTAGAAATATATATACATAGTTAGTGGTCATGAATTCCAAGACTTCGGGAATGAGCTGTTTACGAAAATGTAGAAAAACTGAGAATTAACACTTCAATATGACGACATAAACAGCAACTGTTTATTTTTTGAGAGGTTAGATCAAGCACAGATCCATTTCAAGACTTCTGTCCAAAAAAAGAAAAAAAATGAAATAAGAGTATTTAGAAATATTTGAACATTAAACCCTTATTTTTGTGAAACTTCCATAAAGAATATCAATAGTTATAAACCTATCCAACAGTACAAGTAGCTAATCAACTAAGTTAAGTAATTAGTTGAAAACGTAACATAATATGTGAAGCAGTAACTTAAATACGTCAAAAACAAGTCAAATAAGTTAATTAATGTCAAGCAATAACTTAAATAAGTCAAACTACAAGTCAAATAAGTTAATTAATGTCAAACAATAACTCAAATAAGTCAAACAACAAGTCGAGTAAGTTAATTAATGTCAAGTAATAACTCAAAAAGTCAAGTGATAAATCAAATAATCCAAATAATAATAATTCAAATAAGTCAAACGAAGTCAAGTTTCAAATACATCAAGTCACAGCCAGATAATGTAATAAGTCCGCTTCCATTTGAAGTACCTTGACCACTGTAACCATAGTAACCGTTGAGAGAAGGCCTCCTTGGCAACTGGTTAAAGAGTAACATTTTTGTTTTCCAGTTATTTCCAGAATATTATTACGTATTGTTTATCTATTTATTTAATATTAAATTATTTGGGGGGGGGGAGAGAAAATAACAGTAAGTGAATACAAACTGGTTGTTTTTCAGAAACCAGCGGTTAAAAGCTAGAAAAGAGAGCAACCTAGTAATATCGTACGACTACATGTAATAGGTTCAGAAATTTTGAAAACAACAGTCACAAAAAACAACTTGTTTACAAGGTAGATCAAAAATAATTAAGTTTATTAACACTATTCCCTCAGGTCGTTCTGAAATGAGTCAGGCTCGGTTCTTTGGAACCAATTTTGTATTACGCAGGTCTGTACAGCACGTTGTACTTTGTTCCAAGTTGCTAATGACGTTAATGTAATCATAAATAATTTAGATAAGTATATCGGTAGGACGTTTTCCGCTTATTATCATATATTTAAGCATGAAATATTACATATTTCAAAACATCGTTTCAGTTACTTAAATACTTTTATCCAATATTTTTCCCAGATGGCTCATTGGTAAGCTTCAGCATTTATAGCACTCAAACTTTGAGCTCGATTTCATCGGTGGATACAGCGCAGACAGTCAATTGTGTAGATGTACGATAGAAAACAAAATAATCATGGAATTATATTTTTCTACCAATATCATATAATGTTTGCATAATCACGCACACTGTTTCCATATAACACATACGTTTGCCAAAATCGATTTTATGTCAAATGAAATTGTGTTCATGGTGCGAAAGAAATCATTATCTTTATGCAATTAAATTTCTTTCAAATGATATCAAATATAATTAAATATATTTCTCATAAGGCAAATATCTCCTATTGTATTTTAAATACTACATTCTTTATTCAGTCTCTTAGGGTTTTCCAAGAAGTACTAGTTATCATAATGGTATTTAAACCACACTATGTCCGCCATATTCCTTGCCGACGACGCATTTCACTAAATACAGAGCCCATCAGTCCGGTTAGAACACAAGAAACAAAGTAGTGGTCGGAACACTATTTAGGCAAGCTATTTGTTACAACAACAATTGTTATAGCGTGAATGCATTTTATAAACTGACGAAGCATGGCAATAATTAATTATATTGGTCATGAGACATTAGTATTAGGCCTATTATATTTTTAACATTACATTATTTACTCATTTTTCAAGAGTAATAAAAATGTGTAATAATATTTCAACCAACATGTTCAGTTCTGAAGATAATAAGCTTTTGTTATTGGCTGTCACGACGTTTCAAAGTATTTTTACTCAAAACACTTTAGCAAAAATTAAATACAGAATGTACTTAAATTTCACTTTTCATACAGGTCCTCTGCTATGCTACACAGAAACTAAAGTACATATTTGTCGCGCAAAAATACGTTTCAAAATACGGATCTATTGTCTTGAATAAGCTGTAAGAAACTTGTAGCATATCAGTTAAAACAACGTGTTTGTGTTGCAAGACATCTAAGACTCGGAAAATAGGAGTCTGTAATAATATCCACGAATATAGTTTAGTGTTTGTTTTTAGACAGCAAATGCAGCTTGTTATTTTTATGTTATTGTGGCAGCAAACACTAAGTGTACATACTATCCAGTAATGATGGTATATATTAAGTTCGAAGGTACGTCTGGTTATTTCCTTTGCCCTTCATCCTGCCGTAGACCAATCACTGCTCAGTTATAAAGGGAAATTCCAATGTTGTGTAATTACGTTTATCACTTGAACAAACGCGTCCAATAAGGATAGCGACCACACAGGTCCGAGTCCTATTGCTGTTTTACGAGGGTATGAAGATTTAATGTAGGTCATGAAAGATCTATTCAGCTAGGATAAAGAGGCATATATTATCCTAAGAACTAACAGTTACTTTTAAATGGCACACAAAACTCTCTGGGACCGAGATCTAGCGTGGACTAAACTCCTAACTTATTGGTCCATCTCAAAATACCATAGTTCTTCTATAGCCAAATTAAAACAACGACAGAAAAACTAAACGCTCGCGAGACGCTTCACACACCGCCACGTATTGACAGTTTTATAGCATTGCCAGAGAATTATGATTGTTAGGATTCCATTTCCCCTGTTTTTGAATACCAACCTTTTAAAAATAAATAAATGACTTGGGTTGAAGTAATAGTAATACAGAGACAAAGAAAAATGTACAAATGTTTCCTCATGTTACTCCTTGTTAAATAAAAAAATAATAATAAATGTGTTTTAATTCAGGCAACCAGGGATTGAAAGACGTTTACTTGTTCAGCTTTTTAAGAATCCATAGCCAAGATTACGCTCATGCATATTCAAAAATACAAATGGATAAACAAAGTTGCCAAAAACGTTTTATTAAAGTAACTGCATGCAGTATAATACAGCAATACTTCAAACTTTCTTTAATATCTAGATTTAAAGTATGGAATCTGTATTTATAGCCGAAAACATCAATAATAACGATGGTACTCAAATGATGAATCAGTGCATTCTAATAATAATAACCTTTTGTCTTATGGTATTACCTACTCCTTTTACTGGTTGGTCAATGGTAAGATACGGGGTTAGATTCCCTGCGGTGGACAAAGCGCATGTTGTGTAGCATTCCGCTTAAAACAACAAAAAGTAACTCCTAAATAAATAAAAATAAAGCGGTCATATTAAATTAGCTACATCATTTACCGAGTACGTGATTAGTTCTATGTGGGTAGCTTGTTTTACCAGAAAGTATTTATAAGGAATAGAAATTAAAGTTTATTTTTGTGCTTCTGTTTGCTTAACTTACTTATTTTTTACACAAAATCAATCCTCCTACCTGTGAAATCCGAATTCTTTGTAGCACTGCATGTGGGATGTTTTGTTTTTCTTTACGTTAACCATCATTTAACTGAATGTGGGATGTTTTGTTTTTCTTTACGTTAACCATCATTTAACTGAATGTGGGATGTTTTGTTTTTCTTTACGTTAACCATCATTTAACTGAATGTGGGATGTTTTGTTTTTCTGTACGTTAACCATCATTTAACTGAATGTGGGATGTTTTGTTTTTCTGTACGTTAACCATCATTTAACTGAATGTGAATCTCTGTTAGTATTTTAGTACCATGCACATATTTACTATTTCTCTTTTTATTTTGTACACTGAGAGCAAGGGTGAACTGATCTGAAGAAAGACATACACGTTGGCACTAACTTGTGTTTCTTGTTATTTCATATTACCATTCAAAGTTAATGAAATGTCACACCGAATAACGATGTTTCTGAAATGTAAGCAGCATACGTTTTATAAAAGCAGATGCTTTCAAATGCCAATGAAACAAGTACGAATTAGAAATAGCATTTCGAAATGTGTAGTTTTCATTTTCTGATTAGATTAATACAAGTTGAATCATTTTGATATGTTAAGTATAGTGTGACGCAATACTAGCTAAAGTCTCCACGCTACATGTGGCATTAACTTCGTTAATTTCACGTGGATGGCGGGACGGAGTGCGTGTACACCATTCTCCACGCAGAGTTATTAAGTACTAGCATACAATTTCCTAGAAATTCACCCATACTGTCCAGCCTTTTCATATTTGCGTAACTATTTTCAATATGTTATCTAACTTGTGTTTTTTTTTATGTTTTGGAGATATGGAGATTTGGCTTATAAACAAGAACCCCTGAAAATTTCATGGTGGTCGAATGTCGGGAAATTGGAAAATGTTCGCCACTCCATATTATACATATTATACAAGTTATGTTCGTTATACGTGAAATACACACACACACACACACACACACATATATATATACGTTTGTGTATATGTATATATATAGGTGTACTTTGGAGCGGTACTCTAATAGCTATCATGTTAGAATGCTGATTGAAGGGGTCTCAGGTTCGAGACGCGATGTCGTTAATCACACTTCAGGCCAATAAAGGTCAAAACATATAAAAGGAATTTAATACAGATAAAGAACAATAGTTATTAAGTGATTGCGCTGTGAAAAAGGATTTTATACTTTACTCACATAACAAAATCAAGTCAGCGAATATTTTCTCTCTTGAAACTGAGAAAATGGATGGCTAGCAAACAATCACACCAACATTCAACGGTTATTTATCTGACTTAAATGTTTCTGAGAATATGGCCAAAAATATCGCCAACAGCAAGAGTACCTACCCAACTGGCGAAACAACGTATTCATTCCAAGCACAATAAATATGATGAGAAAGTATATTTAATTACTTATACTACTCATTACCAGATTGAAACTTAATTTAGAAAGCTAAATAGATAGCCTGCTCTGATTACAAGTTAATATATTAATGAAGTGCTACAATGTTGTAATTGTGATGAATGTTTATATTTAGTCTTTTGCAACACACCGAACTCAAATTTATAGACATAATCTACATTTTGAAGGAAAAGCCTGTAACTTCTAACAATAATAGATAATTGTACATTTCCAGACAACTCGTGCTATTACTGGAGATAATATAATAAACATTTTCTTGAACGCTTTTGTTTGAAGCTACACAATGGGCTACCTGTGATCTACCCACCACGGGTATCAAAACCCGGTTTCTAACGTTGTAAGCCCGCAGACATACCGTTGTGCCACTGGGGGGGGGGGGAGCTTCTTGAACGCTTAAGTTTTGGGGATACATTGGTGGTAGAGTAGTACAACTGTCTGAATTATTTCATTGAATACAGAAATGTCAAAATTTTGGAATCTAATAAATAAGGAACTGAAATGTATTGTCCATATGCTTATGAAAGATTATACTAGATGTACACACGAACATAATCATCAAGAAACTGGGATCTGGAATTGTAAAATTAAGTTTTGGAAGACAGAATTTTGGAGGGAGAAAGAGATTAGTAGAAAAGAAATAGAAACGTCAAGATCTTGAAATCTAGGTTATAGAAGAAAAAAATTAAATGCCAGAATATCTAAATTAGAATAGTAAAAAAAATTAGAAACATTGAAATTTTCGGATTGGATATTAGAAAATTGAATTACAGGTGCTAGAATGTTATGAATAATATATCTAAACTTTTAAAACGCATGAGTCTGAAACCTAAACATTTTGAATAAATGTTAGCATAAAGAATAAAAATCCTGTAATATTAATAGAATCTTTAAAATATTTGTGTTTATAATTATAAGGAAGAGAAGCTTAACCAAACAATTATATTTTAAGTTTTAAGCTTTTGTAAGTTATAATCTCGGTTTATGTGAATTTATTTACCTGAGGCCTCAAATAAAACAGTTTAAAATGTTTTAAACTCCAAGTTCTGCATAAAAACAAGTAAGAGTTCAGAATACACGAAAAGAGAAACTAACAGAAATAAAGAACGATAAGTTAGGGTACTCTTCGAGTTCAACATTTGAGTAAAACAATACACTTTGAATCAACATTTGAGTGAAACAAAAACACTTCTATCCTGCACATAGCCGTTTTTCATTTTTAACTGCTAAATTGGAGCGAAGGTAGCTGATCAAAAGCACCTATCGATAACTTTAGGCCTACTTTAATCATAGAGTGAGATTTGGCTATCACTTTCTTAACTGACCCATTGCCCCAAAATGCGGAGTGAAATTTTGCAGCAATGGAACGCAAACCATGGAGATCCAGATTCAATGTCCGGCAAAATAACCACCAGGCCACGCCCAGCCCTTTCAGATTAATCGTCGAATGAAAAAAACTTTGAACAACTGAAGAATAAAAATCATGCACTTTGAATCAGTCGCGAAATGAAACAATTCATTTTAATCAATAACTAGTGAAAAAATCAATCGACGAATAAAAAAGTATAATTTTCATCAGACAAATAATGAAACAATACGTTATGTGTCGGATTTATTATTCTATATTTATTTTAATATCGATGTTTGGTTAAATTAAATTTATACTTAGAAATGTACATAACGTATATTGTTAGATATGTATTGCGAAACTCCCGCCTATTCTCTAAAGTTGCAGAAGACTCTCGAGTGTAAGAATCAACAATATATGTGTGTATGCAAACGTCAGTGTAGTTTTGTATTATTACGTAATCTGAATTTTCGAGAACTCGGCCCGGCATGGCCAGGTGGTTAGGATGCTCGACTCGCAATCTGAGGGTCGCGGGTTCGAATCCCCGTCACACCAAACATGCTCGCCCTTTCAGCCGTGGGGGCGTTATAACGTGACGGTCAATCCCACTATTCGTTGGTAAAAGAGTAGCCCAAGATTTGGCGTTGGGTGGTGATGACTAGCTGCCTTCCCTCTAGTCTTACACTGCTAACTTAGGGACGGCTATCGCAGATAGTCCTCGTGTAGCTTTGCGCGAAATTCAAAACAAACCAAGTCATTTTCGAGAAACTCTCCACACACCTAGAAATATAACCAACGCGATGCGCCTAAAAACACTATCCATTATTGGGTTGCTGTAATCGATGTGCTTCGTAAGCTATAATTGTGATTAACGCTTATTAAACGGAAAACTTAAGATATTTGACCAGGAACGTTTATAAATTTCGAACTTTACAAACCATTTAACTTCATTGGATTAACATTGGATATTAGTACTTTTACAAAAACATTACATAACACCATCGGTAGAAACTCGACCTGTAATCGGCGTGTGATCAGCGAGAACTACAAGGCTAGCTATCTCCCTGTTAAGTGAATTATACCTACGTCAACTCGAAAGTAACTCACTCATCGTCAACCCTCGATAAGATATCAAGGAAGTTCCAGACTAGAAATAATACTTTATATTACTTGTAAGTTTGTGAAACTTTTCTATATAGATCATTTTTTCTAATAACTATTTGTATTAACTGTTATTGTAAATTTTATTGTTGTTTGTATGTTAAAACATATTTGTATTAAAATAGAACACTATGTGTTTCAATCTTGTTGCCAAATATCATAAATTGGAGATATATAGGCAAATATTTAACTACTAAATCTAAATTACAATTTAACTCAGTTTTAGATCATTAGAAATTGTAATACATAACAGTTACGAATCAACCATTGAGTGCTAGAAAAAATTTCAAAGATTGCAAATTAATAAAACACACAATCAGTTGAAGAATGAAACGATTAATTTCGATGAACAAACGAGTAACACAATAAATACACTTTAACCAAACAACGAGTGAAACAATACAGCTCGAATCAACCATTACAGTATTCTTCACTTTGAGGAACAATATTATTTATTCATTGAAATTACTTCGAATACATTTCATCCTTGTCTGAATAAATTAAGTTTTGCTCATTCAAACCTGCACGGTATCATATAAATATATTAAAACTGCAGTATTTTTCCTTTTTATTTCGATGTATGGTCGATTAGATCTAGTCTCTGATCAGCAGTGAGATCTTGCTATGTTGTCTAAAATTCACGTGAAGTTTGAAAAATACATATTTATAATTAGTACAACTTGTATACGGTACAATAAAATATAAAACGAATACCAAGCTCTAAAGAATCAACATCATTAAACGCGACAAATGGTGACATGATATTTCCGTTCTTTCAGATCTTGTAAATGATCCATTTTACGTTCATATTTGTGTACGATGTATTCTTCGATATTGTGTAAATTTTGCTGGTTTCTTTATGGTTTAACACAGAATTTAAATGTGAATGTAACAGGCTACGCGTGGATTGAATTGGCTAAATCAGAGTCTTCTATTGCTCAGCCCTGAACTTAGAATTGTTCTCCATGGAGAGGACAACCAATCAGTAGCGCCCGTTGACTACGCGCGGCTACTCATAACTGAATAGCAGCATCGACTATCTTTCTTAAAAAAGGCATTCAGCTATTGTTTCAACACTTAACAGCGCTATTCAATTTATCACTGACATAAGAATACGTCCCGGCCTCTTGGAAGAAAGCTAATAACTAATGTTCAATAAGGAGGGAAAACAAGCGAATAAACCTGATAGCTACCGCCCGATCAGCCTGACCAGCTGTATAGGAAAAATATTAGGACGTATAATCAGCAACATATTAACAACTTATCTGGAAATTACTTCTAACTTATCCGAAATCCAAAACTGATTTAGAAAATCCAGGCAAACAGTAGACAACCCGGTTAGATTAAGGGAAACAGTAATAGATAGTTTTAACAAAGAAGAATGTACTGTCGCCTGCTGCCTCGATATGGAGAAAGCATTCGACACTGTCTGGCATAACGATCTCAAGTTCCGTATGTCGGAAATGGAACTCCCACGAGGAATTATTCGCTGGTTGTCCAACTTTCTAGAATATAGAAAATGTAGAGTTAATGTGGAAGGCACCTAATTAGAGTATTTTACTTCAGAAGCAGGTGTCCCTCAGGGAGGGATGGTTAGCCCTATAGTTTTCATCATGTGTGTGTCAGTAAAAAAATCTCCCCTACAAGACCCGAATGCAGGCTTAGCCTAACAATTCGCAGACGATGAGGCAGTCTGGAAGAGTTATCCAATCCAGCAATAACAGCAACAAATCTACAACCACAACTAAACTGAATACAAGAACACTGCCAAAAATCTAGAATAAAAATATTTGTACCTAAAACACTATTACTACTTTTTACAAAATCAAACAAAACGAGGAAGCGCTCACCAACATTTATCTACAAGGAACTCCTCTCCAAACTTCCACATCTGTTTTGGATTGACAATGCTAAATGAACTTGGACAAAACACATAAATTATATTAAAAAGAGAGAGAGCTACGAAAGAGAGAAGACATTGGAAAGATAAGATGTTATACTGTTATAAATTTTTTAATATTATTTGATATTAATATTATCTATTATAGTGATTTGGGTAAATGGCAAAAGAATATCTAGATTTGGTAAGACTGATAGATAAAAATAGTAGGGTTAAATTTTGAGGTTAGAAATTAGTGGTGTAATCTGTGCTACAATAATAGATTAGGCTTAGGACGTGTAACAGTACTTTTAGGCTTAGCTGTAATTCATCTTAGTGGTAAATCGTAAAACAGTTAAATATATTGTTTTACAAGCGAAAGTACACGGCTTCATTCAGGTTATGAGGTTGATAGTGTGTGTATTCTAAACCCATTTTAGTATATAAGTATAACCTATACACTTTTGTTGCTAAGTAACATGACATAAAAGCCATTGTTGGAATGCATTGTTACCAAAACGCACAGGCTTTTCTATATATAAAAAGTTGTTATATAAGGAACCACTTCTTTTCTATGTGGATTTTTGCTAGCTTGCCTCATTAAAAAGATGCGCACGCGCATCTGTACACACACGAGGATGAGATAAATAATAATACCCAGGTGCCCACCCTCATGGTCCACTTAATGTGAGTGCAAAATTTCAGGTTTCTAGGTTCTTTCCTCTTAGATCTATGGCGATCACACCTATACAAACACACACGTGCATGTCTATCTGTTTGGCTGTCTGTGATTTCTGTTCGTAACATAAGGAACCACTTCTATTCTATATGGTTTTTTGCTAGCTTGTCTCATTAAAAAGATGCGTACCCGCACGTTTATAAGTAATAATACCCAGTTGCACCCCTCAGTGTTCACTTAGTATGTGTGCAAAGTTTCAGGTTTCTAGGCTCTATGCTTTTGGAGTTATGGTGGTCACACACAGATACACTGACCCACAGACACGCCCTTTTCTTATTATAATTATAGATTAAACAAATACAATCTAAAGACTACTTAATTGTCTGTTCGTATTTCAAGGATTATCCTGTTAACTTGACTTTAGTCTAGATCCACCATTAGTTTAAATTCAGTTTACAGGTAGGTTATAAATCAGACTAAATACATTGTATTATTACTATTAATATTAGTATTATGTAAACATCAAATAAAGTAAAGACTAGTTATTTGTGACTTCTATAAAATTATAGATAAACTTAATTACTTTAGTGTGAATATAAAGTAGTGATAAAATACTGTAATATATTTGGTTCTAAAACGTTAGACTTAACAGTGTTGGCAAAAGGCTACTGGTATTTACATTTAGTGTTGAGTATTTATTTCCAGGCTACAAATACAATGGTTGAGACTGGTGTTGGAGTTAAGCGTTCACAGCTTGTTATGTGTGATGGGTGCAGTGAGTGAATTTTATTTGGGAAGTTTGAACTGGTATGTACTTTTAAAGAAGCTAGTACTAGTAGTGAAGATGTGCAATTTGTGTGTAGAGTTTGTAGGTTGGAGGAGAAGTTGGAGGATATCCTAATTGAATCAGAGCCAATAAATAAAGAGGAGAGTAAATTGTGGTAAATGGTAGTAGGATTAAGCTTTTACATGCAAGGCATACATCAGCTAACAATGACCTCCAGGAAGTTAAAAAGAGTACTATCAGGGCAAAAACTAAAAGTATTGGATTTAATTGTAACGAGCCTATTCTATTGAGCAACAGATATCAGCCCTTGGCTTGTGCAGATGAGGAACTATTGGAGGGAAGGAAAACAAAAGGGTCAGAGAAGGATGTGATGATAAACTTAAGGAGGTTATAGTTATAGGTGATTCATTGACAAGGGATGTGGATAAGATAGTCTGAGGAGTAAATAGGGAGAAAAGAATTAGACTATGCTACCCAGGTACACAGATGGAGGATATAACTGACAGAGTAGGAGATATAATAAAGGGGGTTAGCAGAGATGCAGTTTTTTGTGCTTTTAGGATCTATTGATGTAAGGAAAGGCAGGTCAGAGGAGCTAATTAATAAGTACAAGGGGTTGATAAAGGCATTTAAAGAAAAAGGCAATAACTTAATTGAGTCAGAGCTACTACAAAAAATTAATTGTGGGGATGAAATTATGAGTAGGTCACAAGGGCTAAATGCTAAGTTTAGGTTAATATGTAAGATAGCCTGGTTGGACTTGTGGGATCAGTTCAAAAAAAGATAGGAGCTTTTTGTAATGGATGGTTTACAATTAAACAGGGTAGGGTCTGGCTTGTTTGCAAGGGCTATTAACTCAGCTGTAAGGAAGGATTTAAACTAAAACTGAGCAGTGGTGAGGGCCAGGATGAACTAAATGCAAAAAAATGTAAAGAAAAGTTTAGCATGGGAAATGAGTATAGAAGCAGTTCTAAGGATAGGCTTAACTATTGTAATGCTAAAAGTATAATAAATAAAATAGATGATTTTAAGGCACTGGTAGGAATGGAAAATTTTGATATAATGGGAATAACTGAAACATGGTTAAATGTAAATGATTTTGATGAACGAAATTTCTTTGAAATACAGAGTTATAGGTTATTTAATAGGAATAGAGTATAAAAGAGAGGGGGAGAAGTAGATTTATGTGTAAAATGTGAATTATATCCCTTTAAATTGAAGATATCAAAGGAGATTGAATCTATTTGGATTTATATTAGCGGATGGAAATTTGTTAAAGACCACCAGATGATACTGATAAAATTAGTGAGAAACTTTACAGTAAGATTAAGATTTCAGCCGTTAATGATGCTATAGTTATGGGTGATTTTAATTTCCGAAATATAAATTGGGAAATGCTAGAGTCAAACCAAGAGAGAGAATTATTTCGGAAATCGTTTAAGATGGTTTTCTTTACCAATTAGTCAAGAAACAATACTATTTTAGATTTAGTGTTAACTTCTAATACAGAAATTTTTGAAAGCGAGGAAATTGGGGAACATTTGGGTGCAAGTGATCCTTGCTCTATTAAGTTTGATGTTTTGCTGCATATGGAAATCAGGAATAATGATATTTTGGTTACAAATTGACAAAAAGCAGATTTTGAAAGAATGACAAAAAATTATCTGTTGTGAATTGGGCAGCTGAGTTATTTGGAGACACTGAATAATGTGGAAAATTTTTAAGGACAAATTTTTAAATCGTCAAGAGAAACATATTCCTTCTAGAAATAAAAGGGTGACTGCAAGTAATAAAACAGTTTGGCTCACAAAGAGTATAAAAGATAAATTTCAAGAAAGGAATCACAAATTTAAGAAATTTAAATTGACTGGTATGACAAGAGATTTAGAACATTATAGAAGATTAAGAAAGTTTGTGACACAGGAAATTAAGACATCAAAAAGGATGTATGAAAAAAAGGTTGGCTGAAATGTAAAAATTAAAAGTAAGGATTTCCTTAAGTACTTCAAAAGTAAACTAAATGCTAGAATGGAAGTAGAATCCTTGAGAGATAAAGAAAGGCTTGTATCTGATTATTATGATATGGCTGGGTTATTAATATAGATTTAAGCAGTATTCCTCATCTTGAATAATTGATAGATGGAAACAAGGTCAGACAGTATAACTGCATTAATTCTGAGCTTGTTAAGAAAATATTTGGAAGTTTAAGGTTTCTGGGCCAGATAATATTTCCCCAAGGATTTGAAGAAGGTTAAGGATTGGATATGTGAGTCACTTGCAACTATTTTTTGCAAGTCCTTGAATAGTGGGCAGGAGCCGAAAGATTAAAAGTCGCTCCTCATTTTAAAGAAGATAATAAAAATTGTCCCAATAATGATAGGTCTATTAGTCTTACATCAGTTGTGGGAAAATGTTTGAAAAGTCTGACAAAAGACACTTTGCAAAGCCATTTAACAAAGTTTAGAATTTCATTGGACAGTCAACATGTTTTCACTAAGGAAAAATCTTGCCTTACAAATCTTTTGACATTCTTTGAAAAGGTTATTGCTTATGTATATTAGGGTAAGGGTGTAAATTTGGTGTATCTGGATTTTCAAAAAACCTTTGACAAGGTGCCACATAAAAGGCTTCTAAAAATTAATTATCTTTATAGATTTGTTTGTAATTAAGCACAAGGCTACACAATGGGCTATTTGTGCTCTGCCCACCACGGGTATCTAAACCCGGATTCTAGCGTTGTAAGTCCGCAGACATACCGCTGTGCCACTGGGGTCTTCTCTATAGATGTGAGGGATAAGTTTGCTATTTGAATAGAAGAGTGGCTGGATGGAAGAAACCAGAGGATTGTTATAAATGGAGTTCAGTCAAACTGGATTAATGCCACAAATAGGGTAACTCGGGGCTCAGTCATAGTTTCTTCGCTCTTTTTGATTTACATCAATGGCATAGATGAAAGAATGGTCAATAAAGTGCTGATGATATCAAGATCTTGGGTGTTGCCAGCTGTGAAAAGGATGCTGCTGCTGCTTTACAAAAATGATTTAGATCATTTAGTGAGTTAGGCGAATAAATAGCAAATGGGTTTTTAATTATAATAAATGTAAGACAATACATGTGGGTTATCATAATTTG
>NW_013667307.1:208722-213465 GCF_000517525.1 Limulus polyphemus | reverse complement strand
GCTAGTGGTAAGGCAAATAGGATTTTAGGTTCGATCCACAAAAAATATTGAATACGAGTCTGAAGAGGTTATAATTTGGTTAGGCCACTTTTGGAGTTTTGTGTTTTGTCTCGGACTCTTTGCCCTAGGAAGGACATTGAATTGTTGAAAAGGTTTCAGAGGAGGGTTACTAGAATGGTGCCTTTCTTTGTCTTATGAGGAGAGATTAAAATTTTTGAAACTGTTTTCTTTTGAAAAAGAAGAATTAGAGGGGATCTGATTGAAGTATTTAAGGTTTTAAAGGGAATTGATAGTGTTGATGCATCATCTTTTTATATTTAACAATGAGAATAATAGGACTAGAGGACACAAATATAAATTTTGGCGAGGTAGGAGTCATCTTCAGCTAAGACAGTTTTACTTTTCTAACAGGGTGGTTGTCTTTTGGAATGAGTTGCCTTCGGATGTAAATCTAAGTGAGTCTAAGAAAAAGTTTGATAACTATATGAATAAAAAGGGCTGACTTTAAGTATTTTTTAAATTTATAAGACAATAATAATCAGATAATAATAAAGGCACATCGGGAAAAATATACACAACACGCACCAGACTTGTACTATAATGTACAAGTCCTGCCTGGTTTAATGTATTGCCCACTCAAAAAACAAACAAACAAAATTACAAAATATACAAAACACAATTCGAACAACAGCATTCCGAGTGTCAAGGTCAATATCATAAACTTTCGTACATAAATATGCAAATATCAATTATATATATGACAGCCTCCAACATACGACTATGAAGTATTCCCAGAAAAACCTGTATAAAAATTACCTACTATATGAAATAGGCAGATACCGTATACCTGATGGAAAGTTACATAAGTACCTCTCCCCGTTAAAAAACCTACATTAACTATAAGAAATAAGCCATTTACAGCAAGCAAGTAAACAATTTATCATTAAAGAAAATATTATTTAGCCATTACGTCTCGCCAGGTCCAAATTCAATATGTGAATTGAGTTACGAGAAATGTAGTTGTTGATATTAGTTAAATACTTTACAACAACGTATGCCACGCTATTATCACGTTATTTGAGGAAATATTGCAGAAAATATGATATAATTATCAATAGCGTAACTTAAAACTTGAAGCTCGACATAGTTTTAACCATCGTAATATCAGTGAAAACTGTGTAGGGATAAAAAGGCTTGAAGTTATTTTGTATTCCCCTTCTGGTAGATAATTATTATTTGTGTTTTGAGTGCACAAAGAACTTAAATCAGTTTCTTATTTGTATATATATATTCTCGGATCTAAAACACCTTGAAAAATCTTGCATTCGCCCAACACGATCTAAAATCTCTTTATCACAAACAACCTCTACCGTATTTACAAGTCGTATCTGTATGATAATTATTACTTGTTACACACCTGTCATGGCATAATCATATAGTATATGCAGATCGGGTTTATATTTCGGTTCATATTGTTAATTTGATACAACACTTTTATTGTTTCTAGCTTTGTCTTACAGTAGAACCCGACCAAAGAAAGTATGACTAAGAAAACAATTTGCATTTAATCTTTTAATTCCTTCTTGTCTGACTAGGCACGACTAAATTAAAAACCAGAGTAATTTGCAGTTAGCGCGTAGCCTAACAATTACCCTGAAGTTTATCGGGCGCTTTTTCCCTATTTACTCTGAATCTCTGCTATACAGCAAGGTAGTCATCGATAAGTGAAGGCATTTTAAACATTCATCTGCAATCAACTGCTTCTATACGTAGAAGCTTAATCATACTTGGTCTGACGCAGTCAGGATTTTGTGATGAGATTACATTGAATAGTTTAACATGAAGAATTGTCCAAAACAAAGAGATCTGAGACTGGTGTTTGCATCGTATAAAAATTTGAGACTGGTGTTTGCATCATATAAAAATCTGAGACTGGTGTTTGCATCATATAAAAATCTGAGACTGGTGTTTGCATCATATAAAAATATGAGACTGGTGTTGGCGTTGGATAAAAATATGTGATTTGTGTTTCCATCGTATACAAATCTGAGACTAGTGTTGGCGTAGTATAAAAATCTGAGAGTGGTATTTACATCGTAAAGAAATGTTCGTGCCTTTTGTACTCTGTATTCTCATACTATTGAGTTTTTGTTTTTACTTCACGATTTGAATCGGGTGCGGCCTGGTGGTTAGCATTTTACTACTACTACACCAAGAATGTCCTACGTAACTATTTCCAAATGATTATTACACGTTAATATATCATTTACTAAAAAAATATTAGATAATTTGGTTCAAATTTTGTATTTCTGGAACTTTAAGTTGAACTTTACATGAACCCATACAAAAAACATAAAAGCAATCTGACATCAGCATTTTAGATTTACGTGTAAAATGCGGGTCACATATAAACCCCAAAGAGATGACATTAAGAAAATCTGATTATTTTCACAGACCCAAGGTGGGATTTTTCGCCTTGTTGAATTTATCCATTGCGAATCAGCTTGATCTTCCTGCACTTGTCACTTAGAAAAACTCAGGAATTTTCCATCTTATATAGAACCCCTGATTGGCCTGGAGCTGTCAGGAAAGCTGCTTTGAGAAAAAGCACCTATATTTTCTCGTTCCAAGGACGCACGACAATCAAAACGACGAAGAAAGGTGAGATTAAACATTCTTACTCATACATGGTCAACAAAGACCTACGCAACTGGCATGCATATTTATCTCTCTGCCTTTATATCTAAAGTCTGAACTAGTTACAAATAATAGAAATCTAATGTATTAATGAAACTTTCAATAAAAATATATTTGAATTTTATGACGTCTTGCATTCAAAATTTAAAGTTGTCTCAAAAACCAGATTGTGTTATTAATCATAGTTTTTTAGTGCATTCTAATTGATGATTTAATTTATTATTAGTTTGACTTCAAGCAATTTCACTTTGTCTGTTTGTATTCTATTTTAATTTTCATTAAAGTTCAACTTGTTTGTTTTATTTTCAGGGTTCTTCTTCAAAACGGTATATCCGCATTGTGCACTTTTCTTTTAGGTATCATAAAACTAGGAGGTTTATTCAGATGTTTGTTCTGTTTCTAATATCTTACCAACCCTCAATGATCCTCCGGTTGGAAAGCGTTACGTTTACGGACTAACAACGGTGAAATCCGGAGTTCAATTCCGCACGGTGAATAGCAGATAGCCCAATGTAACTTTGCTCTATGTCAACTAATCAACAAGCACCCCTAGTGACGGATCAGAAAATTTCTTACACACCTAATAATATCTTGTGATCTATCAGTGTATTTAATAGAAAGAAAATAGTTTTTTCACTAAGTAACTGCATTTTGATTTAAAATATCTTAAAAATAGGCTTAAGGATGACCACTAAAATCAGCTGTCGCTAGAAAAGTTTAATGGCCTTTCTTCTAAAGTCCGCGCACATAGGAATAATAAACAGTTACATAAGACTGTCATTACTAATGGAGATACTTAAGTATGCGTAATAATATTAGTATAATTGCCTGTTCACACATTATTCTGCAGTATACATGTATGCAAGAGATGTTAAAAGACACATAAAATATATATAAAAGGGAGTTTGAACTTTTCCGATAATGAGATATATAGAAACGTGATGAAACTAAAAATATTCCTTGCACGTTCCTATACGTATTCTATTACATATGAAAGTGGGATTAACTAGCACAAAGAAACATTCATAATTTGAGACATGTCTTCTTTTCAATAGTTTATATAAAATAAAAAAAAGAAACATATAGAAAAATCTCCCTCTTTTGTTGGCTTTAGAAAACTTACAACAAACTGCTCATCTCTTGCTAAGACTTTTGGATTTTCAAAAACAGATCATCTTTTTGTTAAGATATATATATACTAATAGTTCCAGGCCATTGACGTCATTGATGACGCCGCTTACGATTGATCAAAACATCTTAGCTCCCTGACGTATTTGCAGTATTTGTATTTCTATTTTCTGATAAATGATAATATGAAGTACAAAGGAACTTTGACATTTTATTGATATGTTCATATTAAAGAAGGTCCACGAGCATTCTACCAATAAAAAAAAGGAATATCTGAGATATTCAAATGAGCCTCTAATCTTAATCGCAATAATTTCTAAAGAGATGTTTATTAATGGATAATTCTTGAAATATTCTTCTATTTTACATTCAATGGCGCTGGTTAAGAAGAGTAGCTTTTTAGCTGAAGCTTAAAGACAATTAATGCTATATACAAACACTATACAAAAATTGTATGAATACAAAATATATACTTCCAAATTAGCAGATAATATGGTGCAGTGAACAGCATAAAAAGCGAATAAGAAGTTTTTCTAAGCTCATGAAACCGTGGATTCTAATCTCTGTAAATACGAACGTAAGAATGGTAGATTCAATGAATTATGCTTGTTACCAGGCTGTTGTTTAGTTTCGCTCTAAAGTATGTAACTTTCTTTGATCGGGAAGTTAATATTAATGAGTCATGTTTAAAAAAAAGCATTCTACTTGCACGAATAAATTTTCTTTGATACCTTTCCGATTCAACATTTATTTCGTTCAGAACAAGATGTGTGTATATATAGCTACTAAAAAAGATTGCTATTTAAAAAGCATAAAACTAAAGGAAAGGGAAGTATCTTAATGGATAACCGACAATATGAGAGCTAGTGTTATGGAAAACTAGAATGGAAAAAACTGTCTAATCATATGAGTATAATT
>NW_013667307.1:204271-208666 GCF_000517525.1 Limulus polyphemus | reverse complement strand
GAGTAGCCCAAGAGTTGGCGGTGGGTGGTGATGACTAGCTGCCTTCCCTCTAGTCTTACACTGCTAAATTAGGGACGGCTAGCGCAGATAGCCCTCGCGTAGCTTTGCGGGAAACTCAAAAACAAACAAACACTAACTACCAACTTTGCTACAGTTCGTGATAGTCAGTTAGGCTTAAGAAATAGGTTTGGTTGATTAAAATATGTTTGTAATGAAATCTATGATATTTTAATTAAACATAAACCTGATGCTATAAAATTGACATCACTTTATGTTTACTAAATGGAAAGTTTAAAAAGAAATTATTACAGCAATGATCAAAAACATACTTGTATCAGCATGGGTGTAATAATCATTAACGGAGCGCCCAAGTGAATAACTAAGGATGTATTTCTGGCGTATAACGTTTATAAAATATTTGACTCATGGTATTATAATCTTGTTAGTTCTTTAACCGAACACTTTATATTCCCTAAACAAACTACCGTGATAATTAATTTATGCAAATTTAATCGAATTATCGAAACCATGAAAAACATTATAACAGACCTGTACACATATGTGTGTATATATATATCAAACCTACACGCTTGAGCTCAGCCCTTCTTTTACACAAAATAATAAAAAAAAATCCTGCAGATCTCGGGCTGCACTTCGGCTCTATCAGTTTTCATTAACAGCGAGTCGTCAGGCGGGTTTAACTAGAACCTTTGCTTCAGTAATTTCAGTCAATTCGAATTTGTGTATTCTCATCCACCACTTCTATATAGCTTCAAACAAAAGAATTACGAGTAGAAAAGATTAGATAAATATAGTACTAATATTGGATATTTTGTATTTAAGGGTTTGAGGTGCTAGTTATTAATGCACGTAAGTATGTGTGTCTGTTTCTATATACATGTATTTTATTTTATCCTTGTCACACACGCTATGCCATTTTGAAATTATAATAAATCTTTTAATGAGAACACTCCTATTTTGTTGGAAGTATCTCGAGTTCAGGACATGAGACGAATAAAAAAAACTATATTTAAAATAGAGTCATGTTTACAAATATAAATGTAGAGTAAAATGTAATATAAGAAGGCAGTGAAAATAAATAACAATAACAATTTCGAGTAATTTTTCTCACACCAGATCTTTACTGAAATTTATCAGGAACGACCCATATATTTAAATGACATGCGCAAAAGTAAACATTCAAGCAAACAGACAGACAGATTTCTCTAGAAAACATGGGTCATGTAAGCAACATGATGAAAAGACATATATCGACATTTGATAACACAGGTGTTATCCTTAACGCACAGGATATTAATAAGCTACCCAAAGGGTTATCTTCACACAGCCTTTCCTAATTTGTAACTCATAGTACAGAGGGAAGGCAGCTAGTCAACAACATCCACCACCAACCCTTAATCCGCTTTTATTTGACCCCTGTCTGACAGAATAATGGGCGCCATTTTTATAATTTACCCACGGCCCTGAACTATGGAGCGGAATATTGCAGCAACGAAATGCAAACAATGATTCTCTGGGTTCGCAGTCAGTACAGGTTAGCTACTAGACCACGCCAGCATCAAATTTAATAACAAAACGAGCATGAGAGGGTTAAGTTATTAGTGAATATTGCGAACATAATATATTTTTCACGACTCTTTCTTTAGAAAAACAACTTACACACATTATGGAAAACAAAAATTAATAATAATATGTAACACACAGTTATTGACAAAAAGGTACCTGTAAAGTGGTTCTTGTTTATACATGTACCTATTTTCTTTCCAAATCTAGAACTTATTTATTTAGTATAAAGAGGTAAAGAGATTAAGCCGAGTCCCTCAACAAAATAGGATCAATCATTTTCTATCCGGATCTCCACGTGCTTCCTTTATTAAATTACGTGAGTATCTAGGACTTTAAATAAAGTCCAAGTCAATGTAATTTCCGGAATTCTAGGCATAGCTTTCATACTTCTGAGGCATATATGTGTATTAGATGTTAAAACATATTTCATATTATTATAACATATAGATTAGATACTAAACCAAGAAAGCAGAATGAACAAGTAATACATATTTTGTGAATAGTTATAACACAACACCACAAACGTGTTTAAGATCTCTTCATTTTTCTACTATGAGGAATTAAAATAAAAGTCATGTGCGTGGATTTATAATTAATTTCAATCTGTACGTTAATAGCATGTCTGTGAGTTTTTGTCATGCGTTGTCAGAAATGATTAATGCAATAAAAACAATGAATTTATTTCAAGGATTTGAGTAAAATGCTGCCAGAAATTCACGAAATCTCTTTTTTCACAGAACTTACACGCTTTAGTGAGGAAAAGAGAGATTCACAAATAAATTATCAGCTAGTCTGCTAAATAATAATGAATAATTAATTATGAAGGTGACGTCACATGTTATTCAAATACCTAAAGTGTTTAGGTTATTAGTGGTCATTCAAGGACTATACATCAAAGCAAACAAATTCAGAATACAGTCGGAAAATTTAAATTTTATCCAAATATGGTTTAAAAGGATTTAATCTGTATGTTGTATGAACTGTGTTGTTTCTGTTTTAACCGTTCCAGTTACTAATCGATTCATTAATAGTTTGAGAAATTACTTTTTGCCTATATTACAAAGCAACACATTTCTATATGCTTAAATATTTTGCATTAAACATATATCAACTGGTGTCTCGCTGAGTTTCTTCTGGGAAACGAGCTAAATAAACTTTAAACCTAATCTTAAGTTTCCGCAGTTCGTCAATATAAAAAACCACAGTTCAAAAGATCTTTTGAAGAAAATGTTGTAGCTCTTAAAAGGAAGAAATATAATGCTGATCGATTTGAGCTCAAAGACGGTTTCCTTCTTCAGATCATGAATACCATCTCGATGTTTCTTGTTTTTTGTTTTTTTTGTGAACGCCGACTCTGAAAATTTTATTCATCTGTCGTCACCTGAGCGTTAGAATCTTCAAACACTTGCCTTAAAAATCACAGATCTTGTTTACCTCTTTTGATAAGTCTTTCAAAACTCATTTTATTTACTTTTCAAAGTCTCTTTAACAGTGAAGGCGTCGTGTCCTAGTTGATCATCAGTGGATATTTTGTCATATCACTTCCGCCTTGAAAAGTAAAGTACATACTTAAACACGAAAAATCGCTATTCACACTTTGATGCTGTGAGTGTGATATAAGTGTGACAGTCATATCTCACTATTCTGTCAGACTAGACGAGAGTAACCTAAGAGTTGACAGTGGGTGGTGTTGAACAGCTTCCTTTCTTCTAGTCAGTCATTTCAAAATTAGAGACAACTGCCTTTTTTCTAGTCAATCAATTCAAAACTAGTGATGACTAATCTGTTTAAACAAATATTTTCCATGAATGATCCAGAATATAAACATTTTTTTTAGAGAAAAGAACTTTGAATCATTATTTTTGTTAGAATACCCATGTGTTGTTTACATTCACCTAATTGCACATTTGACACGAATAAACCCAGAAAATTTTTTACTTACATGAAGTTATATCATTACAATGATAATTATGTAACCTCTCTCTGAACAATCTGCCTTACACACAAAAGTATATAATTTGTTATTAAACACAACTAACAATCTGCCTTGCATATAAAATTCTGCATCGTTGCACTGAAAATTATGTAATTCTTCATTGATTAAAATTCGCAATCTGCCTTACAAAGAGAATTCCAGATCAATTTACTGAGATTTATATCATATTTAAATGAAAATAACTTAAAGTCTTCTTTACATCGGTAATCCTGGAACATTGCAATTTGTTTCTTTTTGGAATTTAATAACACCTTACGGCCTAATTAATATATATGATAAACTATATGGGAAAAAATGTTTCCGATTGCAACGTTCGTTTAAATGAGGGCGTTTCTTAAGAAGCCCCTAGCATAATGTAACAAAAACTTATTAATCTTTAGAATATATGCATCTTCCGGTTCAGAGGTAAACACCAGAGTTAGTACGAGGTAAAATACTTCTAGTGTCAGAGGTAAACACCAGAGTAAGTACGAGGTAAAATACTTCTAGGGTCAAAGGTAAACACCAGAGTTAGTACAAGGTAAAATACTTCAAGGTCAGTGGTAAACACCAGAGTTAGTATGAGGTAAAATACTTCTAGTGTCAGAGGTAAACACCAGAGTTAGTACAAGGTAAAATACTTCAAGGTCAGTGGTAAACACCAGAGTTAGTACGAGGTAAAATACTTCTAGGGTCAGAAATAAACACCAGAGTTAGTTCAAGGTAAAATACTTCTAGGGTCAGAGGTAAACACCAGAGTTAGTACGAGGTAAAATACTTCTAGGGTCAGAAATAAAGACCAGAGTTAGTTCAAGGTAAAATACTTCAAGGTC
>NW_013667307.1:181744-203578 GCF_000517525.1 Limulus polyphemus | reverse complement strand
CAGAGGTAAACACCAGAGTAGTACGAGGTAAAATACTTCTAGTGTCAGAGGTAAACACCAGAGTAGTACGAGGTAAAATACTTCTAGTGTCAGAGGTAAACACCAGAGTAGTACGAGGTAAAATACTTCTAGGGTCAGAGGTAAACACCAGAGTTAGTACGAGGTAAAATACTTCTGGTGTCAGAGGTAAACACCATAGTTAGTACGAGATATGATACTTCTAGGGTCGGAGGTAAACACGAGATTGCAATCTGTTTGTCGAACAAGACTTTACTGTGACTATGTGAGGTATAATAACCACATAACGTAAAGGCAAAAATCGAATATATACGACTCTATACTTATTTTTGTGAATTTAGTTGCAGCTAACCATAGTTTCGGTTTCACAACATTTTAAAAATAACATGTTTTCATTTGAAGATATTTAGAAGGAATAAAGCGATTCATCACAAATGAAAGAAAGTATGGATCCTACTACCCGAGCCTGGGGTGTTGTTCGTTTGTTTGTTTTTAGAGAGTTTCCTGAGATGTGGTACTGACCATGACACCACGTCCGTTTTTTTCTTTAATAAACTGGCTCTGAACAAAGTGCAGGCTTTTTAAAAACTGTCACTGGGACTATAGCCTGTACCCTGATAAGCTTCTTAATATGTACAGCGTTTTTGTTGTTGTTGTTAAGGCTTGTTTAGATAATTAAACTGTTTGTAATCATAGATTTGGTCTTGCTGCTTTTAACGCAGTCCTTCGTTTTGATGTGAATATTTACTTTTGTGTTGAAATTATGTTTTTACATATTATATATATATATGCCATCCAGTGGCAGATTTACGTTAGATAGTTTTATATTAATGTATGCATTTGGTATATCTTACACAAGCTTCTGTGTTTTTTATAATGTAAAAAGGCTTGCACGTTTAATGTAATGTTCATAAGTTTATGCATTCAATATATTGTACACGAGTTTCTGTGTTCAATATATTATATAAAGGTTTGTGTGTTGGATATATTTTATATCAAATTCCTGTGTTTGATATATTTTACATAAAATTTCTGTGTTTGATATATTCTACATAAATTTCTGTGGTTCATATATTCTACACAATTTTCTGCCCCCCCCCCCCTCCATGGGCTCAACGGTGAGTCTGAAGGCTTATAATGCTAAAAAAGGAGTATCGATACCCGTGGTAGGCACAGTACAGATAGTCTATTGTATGGTATTGTGTTTAACCACAAACAGACAAACACAAGTTTCTGTGTTCGATATATTCTACACATGTTTGCATGTTTGATCTATTCTAAACATGTTTGTGTGTTTGATATATCCTACACATGTTTCTGTGTTTGATATATTTGACTTAAGTTTTTGTGTTTGATATATTCTACAGATGCTTGTGAGTTTGCTATATTTTAGACATATTTGTGTGTTTAATATTTTCTACATAATTTTATGCATAAATCAATTTTCTAGGTCAAATGAAGCTGTGGTAAGAAATAAATGGATACTAGTTAATGATGAGTATAAAAGTTACACTATTAGGGATTCTGGTTACTAGTTAATGATGAGTATAAAAGTTACACTATTAGGGATTCTGGTTACTAGTTAATGATGAGTATAAAAGTTACACTATTAGGGATTCTGGTTACTAGTTAATGGTGAGTATAAAAGTTACACTATTAGGGATTCTGGTTACTAGTTAATGGTGAGTATAATCCCTAATAGTGTAACGTTTATACTCATCATTAACTAGTATCCAGAATCCCTAATAGTGTAACTTTTCTGGTTACTAGTTAATGATGAGTATAAAAGTTACACTATTAGGGATTCTGGATACTAGTTAATGATGAGTATAAACGTTACACTATTAGGGATTCTGGTTACTAGTTAATGATGAGTATAAAAGTTACACTATTAGGGATTCTAGTTACTAGTTAATGATGGGTATAAAAGTTACACTATTAGGGATTCTAGTTACTAGTTAATGATGAGTATAAAAGTTACACTATTAGGGGTTCTAGTTACTAGTTAATGATGGGTATAAAAGTTACACTATTAGGGATTCTAGTTACTAGTTAATGATGAGTATAAAAGTTACACTATTAGGGATTCTGGTAGCATGCTAAGACATTCGAGGGTCACGTGATTTCTCATTTTGTTCAAAGTTTTCTTGGAACTGGCACTATCAGTGAAATAGTCACTCGTTAAAAGCAATATTTATTAGATAATACCAGAAATGCAGTCAGTTGAATTTTCACACTGATGACTAACTTGAGAAGATTTATGCGTGAATAATGAATCAGAGGCCTTTAAATAAAAGAAAACGTATAAGGTATTAATGCTAAAGAAAAGAAACCTTTCATTCTTCAAACATTAGGGCGGTAATACATGTTTATAAACGTTAATCCATACACTTAAGTTTAACACTTAAAAAAATTAAAGTTTTTGTTATAAAATATAACCATATTAACTGGTAAGCCGAGACTACCATTGGTAGATCAGAGGTTATAGCTGGACTGGTGGCTCATCTCTAAAGCAACGCAGACTGAATACTGTTAAAATCTACCCATCTTTTCTATAGAATTTATAAATCTTATTTTCCTTATTGTAATACAGCAACATAACTGAGGTCACGGATGTTGCACAAGAGCTCTTGTTAATGGTCATTAGTTAATATTCTCGACAGACTGGTGTATGGTGAACATTTCCAGAGAGTTGTTTTTTCTGCATTCTCTTGAGATAAACATCTTACTTATTGTATACCAGAATGCAATTGAAGTGAAATATGTTTATATTCACACGAGGTTGATTAACTATTCTTATAACCTTGTTTTTTATAATAGCCACTTCCTAACTTCACATGTTCGTAACGAGAGTATTGCAAGAAAAAACTACATAATATTCTCACTATATGCTATTAGTCAACTCCAAACAACAGTCTGCTTTGTATATTCATAATACTAGCTTTAGCTTTCTATTGCTCATATGTACTTCTTTCATTATTGTCGTACCTTTCCCATTATTTATGAATTCCAGTCTTAAGCGAAGATAATAAACCTTGTAATCTTATGTGCTAAAAATGTGAAATGTATTTTTACCTGTTTATTCATATAACTCAGATGTTATTTGTTTCACATTTCTATTGCAATATTTCATTTCTATGTTCTTGTTTATTATATACCATGATGTCACGTGGCATAAGATGCTGTACTTTTTACACTTTTTGTGAAGGCGAGACAATATTTCTCAAAGCAAGTAAGAAAAGAATGTTTGTTTCATATAATGAAGCACTAATTGTGCTAAGGATTTCTAATTTTGAGCCCTCCAGTGGCACAGCGGTATGTCTGCGGACTTACAATGCTAAAAACCGGGTTTCGATACCCGTGGTGGGCAGAGCACAGAGATCCCATTGTGTAGCTTTGTGCTTAATTCCAAACAAACAAAGAAATCTAATTTTGAAACGATAAACTATATAAATAGCAGCTAGTCAACAGCATTCATCGCCAACTCTTGAGCTAATCTAACCGAATAAAAAAATTGACTATCACTTTTATGGTGCATACACTATCCGAAAGTGGGAAGAGCGATTTTTGCAGAAGCGAGACGTGAACAATGAACCTTCGGATTCACAATACCGAAAGCTTGCCACTGGGCCACACTTATTCCAGGAAGAGTGAAGAGTCATCTCAATCAATAATGAAACAAATCTCTTAGCTATAGCCTTAAAGTAAACTCAAAGCTGTTGTGTTTTCATTTTACTTACGTATCTCTGTTTCTGAGATCCAAAGACAGAAATGATAGGCAAAAAATAATATAGACTTGAAAGATAAATGACATGCCAAAGTAAAACAGCTTATAAAATTTGATCGAAAGCTTATTTTCTAGAATCTGCTATTGGCGATGATGGGGCTGGAATGTCAAAAGCTTAACATTTCTAGCCGTCATAACCATACAATTGAACGTAAAATATAAATCAACAAACATGTGGGCTGTATTCTTACACCACAACTGTAGAAAAACAGTAAGGAATAGTTCCTTAAGTGACGTAACAAGTGCTAGTTCTGATGAATATAACAACTTATAAAACGTAGTCTGACTTTTAGGCTTAGGTAATAAAATGTAAAGATTTGAAGAAAAAAAACAGTGTATTGTAATTTATGAGAAAGTTTCGCCAATCCCGACAATTTGTTTCTCAAATATATATATTTTTTCATCCTCTATTGCTCCCCAGTGGTTAATCGGTAAGCCTATTTGCGACGACAAAAATCGGGTTTCGATACCCGTGCTGGGAAGAGCACAGCTAGCCCACTGTGTAGCTCTGTGTTTACCAGAACCGAAACAAATAATCCTCTATTAATTAAAAATATACTATTACAAAACTTCTTTCTCCCATTCAGTATTCTATAAGTGAAAATTTATTTTCAGTTTACAGTTATTTTTAAATCTCTGCTCGTAATTTTCTAAGCAACCTATAATAATTGCTATCAAACCAAGTAATTGAATTTCGAAAGAGTGAAAATCTAAGTTTTTAATAACAGGTGGTGTTAAATATGACGACTGCACCATCTTAAAATTAGTTTTGTCAGTTTGTTTGTTTGAAGTTAAGCACAAAGCTACACATTGGGCTATCTGTGCTTTGCCCACCACGGGTATCGAAACCCGGATTCTAGCGTTGTAAGTCCGCAGACATACCGCTGTGCCACTGGGGGGCTGGTTTTTGTCAGAAGTCTGCGCAAAGCTACACAAGAGCTATCTGCGCAAAGCTATCCCTAATTTTGAACTGATAGACTAAAGGGAATGCTGCCAGCCAATTGACACACAGCCAGCCCTGGGACTACTCTAATCGAATCAAAAGATTTCACCATCCTAAAGCGCGGAACGCACTTTTGCAGCAACAGTCCATGAACCATGAATTCTCCGATTCACAGACAAGTCACGCTAATTACTAGGGTACACCCAAGACATTAAAATAGGTAAAATTTACTATAAATGCAAAATATAAAAATGTATATAACTTTATGTTTAAAATATATAATTTTAAAATCATTATTTGATTGGTATAAAGAGAAATATTCAGTTGCGTTCGTAGTAAATATCGAATAAGGCCTTTATATCATTATTAAGTAAGACCTATCTCTGCACTTATGAACATGAGGTATATAAAATAGCTTTTGAGAAGAAAAATTCTGACAAAACCTCCTTTATTGTGATTTTGCAGTTTTAGATACATTATAATATTTATTCTTTTTCTGAGGAACTTGTTTGTTTGAAATTAAGCACAAAGCTACACAATGGGCTATCTGTGCTCTGCTCACTAAGGGTTTCTAGCGTTGTAAGTCCGCAGACATACCGTTGTGCCACTGGGGGGGGGGGGGGCTTGTGAGGAACACGTGAGATGAATAGACAATATTTGTACTCCATAGGTTAATTCCAAATATTATTTTTCAATTAAAGTCATTTTAAATATTAAGATTATAATTGTTTTCTTAGTGCAAAGCTATACAATGTGCTATCTGCACTACGTCTACTATGAATGATCGAACCCCGGATTTTGGGGTAGTAAAGCCGTAGACTTACCACTAACTCACCGAGGGGCAAAGGTTTAAGAACTTTGAAAAATATGGAGTTACATGCATCTTTCATTACATAGTTGTCAACTAATTAAAATAAAAGAAAAAATCACTCATGACACCTTAGAATATTACATCAGTTTTTGATTTTCTCAGTTATAAGTAAATAAGACTCTATTGATAGAACTCTGCTATTAGATAACAACTTATAAAAAAATAGCCAACTCTTATACATAAAAAGCGTTTACAGGACACGACAAAGTAAAAAAAAGACAGTAAAATAGTAGATCGATAATCACATATTATTCAAAGACATTCAAAAGTGAACTATTCGGTAAAGTTCAATTCCGACTTCGAAAGTGAATTTTCTCTATATACATTTTAAATGTTTTCTTTCCTTTCATTTCTACGTAAATTATTGTACCTCTTACTGCTTTCACGCACGCATGAATAGACTATTAGAACTTCCAAAGAATGCATACTCGGCGTTTTTATGGACAAGCCAAACACAATGTGGAAATGTCTAAGCTGCCAATCTCAGTTCTATGGGTGTACAGGTCAGAATTCAATAAGATACAGTTGGATTTCGTATTAAGTACTAAATATTCAACGTAAACGAAAAGCAACTGCAGAAAAAATTCTGGTTTTTGTGAAATATTATCACACCATGCTTTACAAATAATGTATATACGAGTATTTTTTCGGTTTTTGTCTTGACGTGAGAATAATTGTTTTTTCTGTTGAATTTCGTGATGTTTCAACGTTTATATAAATCACCACATTTTTTTAGTGCCAGGGTAATAGAAAACAGGTTTGCGTATTTGATAAATGTTCAGTATAAATCTTTATTAAATATAATGTTCTTCACTCAAGTTCGAAAAATTTAAAGTTTATTTTATTCCCAATGAGCTATTGCTGTGAATTTGTTAGGGATGTTAAAGGTTTTCCACAGCAAAATATTAACTTAAAAAATTGTTAAAAATTGTTAAAAACAATGAGTGTTAACCTTCGATGCAACGTTATTCCAGATATTTTTGGAGAAATCGTTAAAAAAGTTAGTTGGAGCAATTTTAAACGGTATTATAAGCAGCTAAAGTTGTGGTTCTCAATTTATAAACCTGTTATGTCCTATGATTGATGAAATATTTTGGGGTGAAACAGAAGAAAAAGTAGGGAATGAAATTAAATGATAAATCAACCTTCTGCTTAACTTTAGGCGCATCACACTAACGTTTATGGTGTATGGAAAGTTAATGGAAAAACAACTTTTCAAAATTTTTTCTTCATATATCGGAAAAGAACGAGAGAGTAGTAAATTTATTCAAGTCTTTATAAAGTTAAAGTTCAACCTCATCTTTTATTTTAGTTTCGATTATATTTTATATTGTAAAGAAATAACAGTTTACCAAAACGTAAGGGTACAATTTAAAACAACAACATTTTCAGTCTTATAGGAGAGTAGTAGACATTTTAACTTACTGATATTTCTTCTAAATATTGTTCCTTTACTGCAATATCTTCCTTCTTTGTTGATTTGTTTTAGAGCAAAGTCACATTAAGCTATTTGCTGTGTACACAGCTGGAAATCGAACCCTGGATTTTAGCGTTGTAAGTCGGTAGATTTATGGCTGTTCCACCGAGGTACCATCTCTACATCAATGAATTGATATACAGACTTTGTTTTATATTAGAATTATTGCTTTTATTTATAAGAACTGCAAATGATCGTCACACGCAATCAAATAGGAATGAAGCTCTAGAAATATCAATAGATGAATTGTATTATTTAGTACTACTCGTTATACAACATTATGCAGCTTACCAGCAATATCTATAAAATTCAACACAAACAACTTACTTTCAGTGAAAACACGGCTTAAAGCCGACAATTCAGCGAGAAAATGAAAAGCAGAAATATGGCTCTTAATCTTAACTGTGGCCTGAGGCTGTATGTGCTTTATTGTTCAGAAACATTAAGAACATGGTTTTCAAACTTTTGATTGCTCGGATAAAAAGGGCGCGAGAACCCCGGGGAAAATGGCACATTTATCAGCAACTCGTGTCCGGTTCTTGACGTCCTCATGTAAAAACTGACGAAACCTTGTTAGCTGCAGAAAGTATCTTTTCTTAAAAGTTAAACTTTTAGGTTTTAGCGAGACGAAAAAAAAAACAATTTCCCTTCGTGCAGCAGTCCATGGATCGTGTAGCAGTCTATGGATCGAGTAGCGGTCCATGGGTCGTGTAGCAGTCTATGGATAAACAAATTAACGATTTACTTGCTTCGAAAATAACATTTCTATCGAATAATTCCGTAGGGTCTTTTATTACTAAAAACTATAAGAATTTTATGGTAATTATAAAATAGCATAACCTACCAAAACGAAATCACTTGTGGAAAAAATACTGATCAAACCAGTTAGTTTAACACTTTATGCTTTTGATAACACCATTTACCAGAACAGTACTATAGGTTTTCTCCACGAACTAACATTTCGTTGTTATTAAATATCATTATTTTTTTAACTTAAAAATGGGATTCCATTATTTGCCAAGAACTTCGATTACCCCGATAATTAGAGTTATATAAAGTAGAACTTGTTTTCTCAAGATTCAGTGTCGTGAGATTTGCTCGGGCATTTCCCCTTTCTTTACTTATATAGTTAAGTACAATAGGGTTGATATGATTTGTATGTGTTAAGTGTTCTCACAGGTGACTGCAACAACAAGGCGTACTAAAATGCCCCCCCCCCCAGTGGCACAGCGGTATGCCTGCGGACTTAAAACGCTAGAAACTTTGTGCATAACTACAAACAAGCGTACTAAAAACAAACGTGAAATTATTTTGTTTTAATTATTTCATCGGAAGAAGCTCGAAGACACTTTAAAATTAATACAAAACCGAAACTGATTAAGATAACAACAAAAAAAAGAATATTAATAGTTTTTATTTTTTGGCAGCAACATTGCCATTTAACATTTAGATATTTAAGCTTAGCTGGATTAAGTTACTCTCCTTGGTAATGAATAAGAATTTGTTAACACAAGTTAAAAAATCCTAGTAGCTGGAATATCAAATAACATATATTATTTTACTTATGTTTATATAATATGTTTTATTATGAGATATCTTACTTTCATTTCATTCATTTATTGGGTTTTATTTTGACACCCTTTTCCTAGTTTCTATATTTTTAGCCGCGGCATAGTGGCTCATAAAATGGCTCTTAGTTTTTCTTTCTTTTTTTTCTTCAAGTACAAACTTTTAGCTCATAGCTCCGCCATCTCTTGACCCAATTTGAGATCTAATTACAGGTTTGGACTCAGGAGGTCTAACCCTTTCGATTGCTGTATTTGACTCTGTCCATGGTCTCATAGATTAATTTACTCTAATCCTGCCTAAAAGAATTTCAAGTGCGCGGCTACTGAGGATTCCCTCTTGTTTAATCTTCAAAACGTTGAAAAGTGACCTCCAAATCATTAAAATGCTATAATCTTTGGATTTAAATATTTTGAATAAACTGCTAGTTTGAATTGGTATGTCTAAGTGCAAAGCTGCAATCTCCCCCGTTGAAGCGTTTAGGTACTTACAACGATAAAATCCGGGGTTGGATTTCTCACGGTGGACAGAATACTGGTAGCTCATTGTGTAGCTGCATAAAAAGAATATTTGCGCTGTGCCCAACGCAAAGTCGAGACCCGAATTTTAGCATTAAAATATCTTATATTTTCTTCTAAGCCACAGGGGACCAGATATAGTTAGGGTAAAAACTCTCACTGTTTAAGAAACGCATGCACTATTCATTGTATAGTGGACATGAAGAATTGTTTTATTTTATTTATACATAACACATAGTTGTTATTTTTTGTACACTCTGCGGCTCATTATCATATAGGGTTAAGATCACGCTATTCCCAGAGAATTTTAGATATAACCGAACTACGCGGTCCGTTTCCCCTTTAACTGGCTGATTCCAGAACTAATTGTTTAAACAACCCGAACTTCTTTCATCACGACTTGCAATGATAAGTACCAGCATCAAAGTTATGAGAATTTAATTACATTAAAGACTTTCAGGGGTTTCTATTACAAATGTCGTGTACTAAATAAAAGTAAAGGTAAGGGAAAGAACAAATGAAAGAAGCTAAAGAAAAGACGATGTTAAGAATAAAACAAGAAAAAATCTATTGAAGAACAGGGGTCACTAAGGCATTTGTCCTTTTGATTCTCTAAGCTTCGTATGTGGAAATAATTCTCTTACGAAACGGACATCAAGACATCAAACGTAGTAAGTAAACTAAGTTAGTTTTGCTAGAAGTTTTTGAAACTTCTTCAATCACATCACTTTATTGACATAAAAAGTCATAATTTATTTAATCTTGTAACGAACAAAGAATGGAAAACAGAAAAAAAAATCTTTAACAAACTTGCATCTGCTGTTTAACTGTGTTATTTCCCAGAGCTTCAGTTTAGCAAAATAATAGTAATCAAATCTCCATTTCCAATCGGGATTCAGTTTAAATGGACCAATGAATTAATAATATTGGACAGATGTGTTACAAGTTTGGTGGACGTACTTAATTGTAATAGTGTTTGAAAAATACAAGGTTACAGGAACCCTCGATTGAACCTTAGACTATGAATAAATGAAAAACGAGGGTTAAAATAAACCAACGGCTTGTGTTAGATTATTATCCCTTATGCAGATTCCTTAGTTCCGAAAAGAGCTGTTAGGTTCATTCCAAACAACAGAGTGTATGAAATGAATGCAGTGGGTGAAAGCGTTTCAACTTAGAAAGGTTACCCATCATCATGTTCCTATTGTTTTGTTCCCGTATTCGTGGTCTCTTAGTATTAATTGTTGTTTTGTAAACTTTGGATTTTCATGTAATAGTCTCTTGTGGTCATTCTAGTTGTGTTGTTATCTTTACCTGCCGGAAAATCATGACATCAAGATCATGTATCAAACTGTTGATGGCTGTCAAGTTCTTGTTTTATGGTTTTGCTGTACTGAGAACCGCTTAAGTATAGTGTCTAAACTTTTCTACTTAAGCTTTTGGTAAATTATATGCTGCTGCTATCAAGGTTGGTCCCTAGAAAGTTCATCAGTAACATGGAACGTGGGTAAAGGAAGACAGTTGGAGCATCATCACACATGGCATTTGTAACGAATTTGTTATTATATATTTATTTTAATATCGACGATTGTTTAGATTAAATTTATATTTAGAAACATACATAGCTTATACTGTTAAATATGTATCGTGAAACTTCTGCCTATTCCTCAAAGTTGTAAAAGATTCTCGAGAATAAGAATCAACAATATATGTATGTACGTAAACGCTTAAATGTAGCTTTGTATTGTTATGTAATCTGAATTTTTTACAAAACCTCCACACGCCTATAAATATAACCAACGCGCCGCGCCAAAAAAAGGACCATTTATTATTAGTGTGCTATAAACTTTGGAAACTATAAATGTGATTGTTATAACGCTTATCAATCGGAAAATTATTTAACTTCGGTGGATTCTCATCGACATTAGTATTTTTAAGAAAATATTATATAAATTCACCATGGAAAACTCGGCGTGTGTGGCTGGTGAATAACGAAGGATAAAGCTAGCTAGCTCCCTGTTAAGTGAATTATACCCATGCTAACTCGTAATTATCTCGCTCATCATGAACCCTCGATAAAATATTGAAGATTTGTTTGTTTGTTTGAATTTACGCACAAAGCTACACAATGGGCTACCTGTGCTCTGCCCACCATGGGTATGGAAACCCGGTTTCTAGCGTTGTAAGTCCGCAGACATACCGCTGTGCCACTAGGGGCAAATATCGAAGAAGTTCCAGACTAGAAAGAAGACTTTATATTGCTTATAAGTTTGTGAAAATTTTGTATATAAATCATTGTTTGTAATAACTATTTGTAATAACTGTTATTGTAAATTGTATTATTGTTTGTATATTAAAACATATTTGTATAAAAGAAAATTGTGTGTATCAATCTTGTTGGCAAATATCATAAACTGACTGTATATCGGCTTTTATTTAACGGCTAAATCCAAAGTATCATTTAACACAATTTCAGGTTATTTGAAAATCTAATACGTAACACGTTTCTTCCATATACCCTGTTATAATGACATTAAACCCAACTGAACTACAGATCCTGTGTGAAAGGTACCAGTTTACCACAGATTAAGGATATTTGATTAACTTGTAAACTTGTTGATAATTTATTTGCTAAGAGTTTGGTGTTATGAGTTGTTTAGCTGCTCATTATCATTGAAGATTATTTTTGCCTCAGTTGCAGTTTATCTCCTGTAGATGTCGCAAGTTTTCACTAAATTTCATAACTTTCATTAAGCAATATTCCAGAATAGAAATTTTTGCGTGCTGATAGCAAAGACTGAAAAAAAAATCCTTTAAAGGCAATTCCAGTTGACACTTTTTCAACACCTTACTAATCTTAGGATGCTTAACGTGAAATTTAACCTTGATATTTACTGTTTCCAAAAATAATAATAATAATAATTATGAAGTTGATGCAACTTTTAAACTCATTGTACGTTTTGTTGGGAACTAAAAAGATATAAAACATCAAAAATAGAGAGAGAAAGGAGTGTATAACACATCTTCAAGAAGATCCGGGATGAAATCCACTACCACAACAAATCCAGTTCTTCTCAGAACTTTATTGAAGACGGCATAATATTATCACCCGAGATGCAGCCTATAAGGTGGTTAGTAATTAGTATCTAGTAGGAACTTTTTAATAATTAGGCTTTAGGTAATCGTATAGGTTACTGACGATGACATTTACTAGTGTTAAACTTCTGAATTAATAACTCTTGAAAACCACGAACTTTTTAATGATTTGGCGCATAAATGAATGCTCTTGTTTGGACAGACCCAAAACGAACAGTAGCTGATTCTGAAGTCAATATCATTTAGGCAAATTATGGGACTCAGACTATGACTAAGGAACCACCGAAAGTAGTTCCTTTTTCTTAGTATTACGTACACGGCTATTATTATGGTCGTCAGTAATCTAAATTCACATTGACTTCATTTCACAATCAACCACTGTCCATCTTGGACCAGTCCAAACAAGAGCATTCGTTTGTGCACTAAAGTATCAGATCAAAGAAGTTCGTAATTTCATTCTAAATACGTAAAAATATAAAATGAGATTTATTCACAATGGCACTGTATTAAGGACCATTTCCAGTATTTTATGTTCAACTAGAACGCAGAATGATACGTATTTGTCCACTTTCAGTAACATGGTGTTTTAATTTTACCTCGTCTCTTTGTTTTACTTATCTTGTTTCTCTTTGATTTAAGACCACACTTTCAGTTTTTATTCATGAACTTATGTGTGTTAGATGTTACAAGCATGAAATGTTTTCGAAGTTATATGAACTAGGTTTTATCATACAACTTTGAATAAATAAATAAACGTGCATAAGATAACGTTTTCTAAATTTTTCTATGTTGTATTATGTAAAGTTCATATAGTTACTAATACGAAGTACCTCACTTGTCAATTAACCAGTGCTACAAACTGTACGTGGAACGTAAAATAAGTTAAACCAGACTAAAGTATGTGTCATATAGATAAATATTTTAAACTGTACGTGGAACGTAAAATAAGTTAAACCAGACTAAAGTATGTGTCATATAGATAAATATTTTAAACTGTACGTGGAACGTAAAATAAGTTAAACCAGACTAAAGTATGTGTCATATAGATAAATATTTTAAACTGTACGTGGAACGTAAAATAAGTTAAACCAGACCAAAGTATGTGTCATATAGATAAATATTTTCTTTTATTCACACATAAAGCTGAAAAAATCAAAAACATTAAGACGAACTTGAACAATTCAAATGCGAGATCTTTGATTAGGACTACCATACTTAGTAGGACAAGAAAGGTTAACATGACGTATAAAACTGTAAATCACACTTTGATTGAGCACTGGAGAGCCATTACCATGATAACAAAAATATCGCTTTTAATCCACATATTGAAGCCCTGAAGAAATGTTCATATATATTGATTAATAATATTTTCAGGACAAGAAATATTGAAACTTTCTCATTGAAGACACGATGTTAGAGAAAATCAGTTTCTGACACTCACCAATGCGTGTCGTCTTTATTTCAGCTCAAAAACAAACTATAATATACATATCTCATCGGAAGTGAATATATAAGTTTAATGGATGCAGTTCTATAAATCCTTAACTTTAGGGCTTTCCAATTGTTGAAATTTTATACAACATAATATCCTGATAGAGTGTTCTTGGGAAGCCACTTTAGCCAAATCTTTTCTTACTAAATATTCTGTCTAACCAACGAGCAGCATCGTGATGTACATTATTATATAATCTTGGCTTTTGTTTGTTTGTAGTTAAGCGCAAAGCTATACAATGGGCTATCTATGTTCTACCCACCACAGGTATTGAAACCCGGTTTCTAGCTTTAGTAACTTCGCAGACATACCAGTGGGGGGCCCTAATGTTGGCACTCAACAAGTTACTAGAACATACAGTGTAAGAGTACACTATGCATGAAAGAAGCATTTGATAGTGAAACAACATAATCCTTAAACATGCTTTTTGAAAACCCGTATTCCAAAGGGGTATCATGCGAAATGTCAGGTTGTTGAGACGTATTCATGTTGCTGTAAATCTCACAATGCATTTCCGTTATTTAGATTTTTGTTTTACCATCGTGAGCTACTAGGATGTCCGATCATACATTACTATATGCTACAGTATCTGCCACAATATTAATTCCTAACTAGAGTAACCGAAAGTATTATTTTGTTAGCAAGACATCTGACCAAGCACTTGTTTTTAAACTCTGATATTCTATCATACTGCTTCGCTACAAGGATGCCTAGTCAGACAATTGTGTTGCCAGGATACCGTATCGAATGCTTTCCCTACGCGTCCGTTACTACGGCATAACCTCAAATAATCTACTTCTGATAGAATCAAAAGTCCATAATAAAGCTTAATAATAAAAACATTCGGTGTTTTATTAGCAAGAAATTTACAAACTTATTTTAATAATACGATGATGCTACAAATGAATTCGCCACCCCACATAATAATTGATGAGATCATCTACCCACACTTAAAGCTTCGTCATGTGACGCTCAATACAATCCAAGAGTAAAAAAACAATTTAACAGTTTTATATATTCAGCCTTTTTACCAAACGTCGCTGTTGAAAGCCCTTTCAACAAATCCCATCAATTGTTTTCGTTACAGTTTCATAAACACGCACGCCGGCAGGATATCTTAACGCAACATAACATATTATTCATAATAATACGTCATCGTTGCAAAGAAAACAAATCAAGCACGTGGCACCGTCTTTAGAGAAACTGCAAGTATCATAATGTTACTTGTAAACATAACTCGACTATATATTCACTTTAAACATTACACCATTTTATATATGTGAGTCCTATAACTTTGTTGCATCATAACAAGACAATAGAACACCATCTGTAACAGTTTCAAGTGATTAGAAATGTTTCCGTATTAAAATAGCATCTTATTACATAAAGCGCTATTAGGACCATAATGTTACACCATTTTGTTTTAAGATTTTTTTGTTATGCATTAGTCTTATGAAGAAATCTTACAACACCAACGAATCATCACCCTAGAAAAACACAGTTGGATTCATCATTTAAAGCTGACGAGATCATACAATTTTGGATTTTCTTGTTTTGTTGTTAAACATATCTAGTTTCAAACGCTTCAAGCATTCAGACAGCTATGCTACTTTCTCACGCCACTTTATATCTCATTGTTTTGGAATAAAATACAACTGCATATAATAAAGACATCGAGGTATATTATAATCATATAACCCTCTGTTCGAAAATGTCTCTACTTTATTCGATCTTTCTGGTATATTCAGCTTTTCTATGATAAACAGTAGTGACAATACAATCATAATAAAGTCTTCTGCCAGTAACACCATGGGTACATATTCTTTGCTCCTCATGGTATAAGGACATTTTAATCCATCATATTATAAGACCATTCTTTAACTTTGCAAGATCAGTATGTATGTTTATAATAAGTTTAAAGTCTACAACTGCACCATGGAACGGGCTATTACAATATTCCACAACAATGTATTAATAATGGACGTTGGGAGTACAGAACCCAGAGGAGGAGTACTACATTTCGGTGTCAATGGTACGTTGAGAACTTTTTGAGTATCCATTTATGTCAGCCTGGGATGAGGAACTTGGACTACACCAGAGTAGCATCTCAGCATCGGGAGAAGCCTTTCGTTGAAGGCTCCCCACATCTTCTCCCAAAGCACGTCTCAAGATCTCTTCTTGTTCTAAGGATGAAATATTCAGTTTGGTGTAGCTGTTCTTAATTGGGTGAGGAGATCCTTTGTGCATTGGACTGCTACTTTCTTCGTCATCAGAAGACAGAAACCCACCCTCACATACAATACTAAGTTTCCTGACCTTTCGAGCATTTCCTTCTGGCCGAACATTTTGATAATTTGGATTAAAGTCGGGCATAACATCGATAGTTGAAGAAATGCTCTTTATTCTGTCGTCGTAGTCCAGATTATGTTTGATTTTGTTTCGAGCATTTTCAAAAGATACTTGGGTGAGAAGGGATCCTCGGTGGTGAAGTCTAGACGAGGTTCGTCGATTGTGGGTGTTACAAGAATAGGTTCTTTTGTATTTCATTGCTCGTTTAGTGCAAAATCCATAGCGACTGATAAGTATAAAAAAGTCGCGTCGATACTGCTTGGTCAAGATGGCGTAAAGAAAAGGATTGGCACAGGAATTCAGAGGGTAAAAGAACACTAAGAGAATCTTTGAATTGGTAACATTAATGAGAGGGTACCCTGCAACTGCAGTAAGACCAAAGAAAGCTATAGGTGCCCAGCATGCAAAATCAGTAAATACTAACATTGCCATTCTTTTTGCAACAGTGGTATCATTAGTTGTTGCTTTCGACTGCTGACGAGTAATTGACAGATACATTTTGGCGTAACAAGCACAAATGAGTAGAAATGCCAAACCATTTATAGAGAGTAGTGTTATCAAATATGCTAGATCATCGGCATCTTTGTTCTCCATGGGTAAGCAGATACTCGTCTTTGTGTAGCCACTGATACCTACTATCGGGAAGGTTGCCATGGTGATGGCATATATCCACCCACATACCATAATCTTCTTGGCTGTTCCCAGTTTTAAACGTTTGTTTAAATGGATAGCATAAGTGATGGCATACCATCTCTCCAGGGTGATGACCGTGAGGGTGAATATAGACAGCTCACTGGCAAATACTGTTAGAAAACCAGCTATATTACACCCGACTCCTGAAAAGAAAGAAAACATTTGTACTTTAATGCCTTAATATATCATAACATAACCAAAGTAAAGATCTCATTAAGCTTCCACAAAAAGGAAGAAATGTAAAAGGTTATTCTAAATAACAGTGACTATTGTTTTTACTGCGAAATGTTCAATATAATCTAATCTTATAACTCGTGAGATTATTCTGTTATACTTTTGTTTTCTGTATTATTTTACACACTACATCTCACTGAAATTAGTCAATATATTTTTACACTAGGAACAAATATATAAGGGAGTGTGACTTCAACAATTTTTTTCAGAATTTCGCGTAAAGTTACTCTAGGCGTCCGTCATTTTGAACTGTTAGACTAGAGAGAGGGCAGCTAGTCAACAGCACTCATTGCCAATTTTTGGACGACTCTTATTTTAACCAAATAGTGGGATTATACTGTCACCCTTATAACGCACCCACGGCCACAAAATGCAGATCGCGATTATATATATATTAGATCGTCAAGAAATTAATCTCGCGTTTTGGAACACTTTCATTAACCATCCCACAAAGAACGTACTTCACGTATAATAGTTAAACGAACCGCGTAAATGTCACGTTAGGGTAGCCTATATATTGTGTAAAGTTTAGTATACTTTAATCCCTTATTGTGATGGCACACGACGAGACACACATTGTTTGAATACAATAAAGGAAACAATGCCCTGTAGTCACAAAGAATATCAAAGAAGTTTATGGAAATGTTTTGAACTTTTGTAAGTGTCAACGATGGTTTAGCAGATTTCGGTCAGGTGACTTTAGCCTTAAGAACTATGATGGCAGGGGCCGACATATTGGAATTGATATTGATGCTCTGAAGACACTTGTTGAGTCTAATCCAAGGCAACACAATAGTTAACAATAGGTAAACATCTAAGGAATATAGGAAAGCTCCATAAAGATGGTGTTTGGGTGCCTCACGAACTCTCCAATGATTGTCGTTTCCAAAATGTGAACGTTGCTTCGTCTCTTCTGGAGTGTAATGCGCGTGAACTATTTTTGGACAGAATTGTTACCGATGCTGAAAAATGGATTCTGTATGCGAATATTAAATGCCAAAAACAATGGCTCACTCATAGACAAAAACCACTTCCGACCCAAAAACATGGACTTCATCCACAGAAAGTGATGCTTTGTATTTGGTGGGACATAAAAGGAGTAATTCATTTCGAACTCCTCAATCCACAGCGAACTGTCAATGCAGAGATCTATGGTCAGCAACCGGAATGTTTAAATCAAGCCCTTCATCAGAAACGCCCTTCATTCGTCAGTCAGAAAGGTGTTCTTCTTCTCATCGACAATGCACGTCCACATGTGGTACGTTTGACGCAACACAAGATTATGGAGTTGAGTTGGGAAGCTCTCCCCCACTCACCATATTCTTCAGATATGGCATCATCAGATTACCAACTTTTTCGCTCGCTGCAACACCATCTTAATGGGAAAACGTATGCAAATGTGAAAGGTGTTAAAGAGGACATCAACATGTTTTTTGCTTCAAAACCAAGTGATTGTAAGATGGAAAAGCATCATCGATAAAAATGGAGACTATCTAATTTAATAAATGTTTTGTTTTGATACATAAGTTTTTCGGGTATTTTTTTATCTAAAAAAAGCAACATTAATTTCTTGACGACCTAATACATATTTTCTTAATGGAACGCAAACCAATAAAACTTCAGATCCATAGTCTGGCATGATAACCACTAGGACATGCCCAGCTCCTCTGAGACGTTAAGGTTTTCTGAGAAAAAAAAGTAAACTGAGATTAGGCAGAATTTAATTGCCGATTAAATGCATGAAACAAGTTATGCCGTATCAAAATATTGAATGTCTCAGATTTAAATTTTTTGGTTTGTAATCATATGAATTTTGGCAGGATTCGTAAGACACGGTAAACGGGTTTTAAAATTCATCATCGTTATATTGAATTTTAGTGAATAATTTTTATTATTATTTTGTTGGAAGTTCGGAATTCATTGTATAATTTTATGAATTTTCGCGTCAGCTCATCTTCCCTGACTTTAGTTATTTTACGCTATTCAAGATATGTCACTAAGTATGGTCCAAACTGTTAGTCTGCTACGTTACACAGTCGCGGATTCAACGTTTCTCGATTGTGGTTTTCACTTCTTGAAGAAATTTTATAACTTTGTATGACAAAACAGAGGCTTTGTTTTAGCATTCTACAAAAAAAATTGAACAACACTGTTACTCAACCCTAACTAACAGCTCAATCGACATAGAGTAAACGTTGTCAACTGTTGCATAGTAAAAGATTGTTTTTTTTTATGTTTATGTTTCATTTGAAAAACTGATAAAGAGAAAAGACTCAGAAGCATCCAATCACGTTTCGAGTGTTATTTTCTAGGCCAGCTTTAGCGTCATTTAAACAGCTTCTGCACTCTTCTTTACATACCTAAAGATAACGGTAAAACTAATTCGTCCACTTTGGCAAGACTATGTAATAAAATAGCAGTCTTGCTCCCCTATCTTATGTTTATCTGAAGATATTAAAAAAATTAATTATTTCGGTTTGGAGAGGGTAGTGCAAAAACTCGGTCGTATTTGCACATCTGTTCTATCTAAATATATCAGGAAAATGACTCTTCATATCAAAGCTGTGTCTGAGTTTCTGATTATAACTTGTCATATAGCTTTATGACTCCAATAAATTATCGGATATCTAAGAGTCGTTTGGTTTAAAGGGTGATTCTGTAGCTTTCTCTATGGTAGGATAGGTTGGGAAAAGTATAAAAAGGTAAGTCATGGATCAGATTTTTCCTTATATAATATTTGTTTATTTCAGATTTCATGCGCACAAAGGGCTATCTTAACATTGCTGTCCCAAATTTTAAACTGATAGACTAGTTGGAAAGCACACACGCTTGGGATACTCTTGTTTGACGGTATGGCGGGATTTGACTGGCATTTATTATAATGTACTCGCAGCCCCAAAGCGTAGATCGTGTTTTCGTAGCAACGGACCGCAAACCACGAATCCTCGGAATCACAGACCCGGCACTATAACTCTAGACCATGCTCTGTGCCTGAAATGAGCGTATTGTCTATTTAAGCTTTATATTTGTGATTTTGTTTGTTTAATTTTTTTTCGAACATCTTGCATCACCAATGAGTCAACTAAGTGAGAGTGATATTATGGAGAAAATGTTACCTTTTACCCTAACTGTTTACGCAGTACAACAATCGCGCTTTGATCAAATCAACTAATCATTCTTAGAAAAAGTCTTCACAAAAAACCAGTATACACTATATAACTTGCCAGAACAAGCAGACCATGAATCCTTAAGTAAATCCATATAGAATGAACAAAACGGAAGCATCAGAATGTTTAATGCGTGATTTCAATCACTGATATCCCTTTTAATTAATTGAGGTAAAGTTTATGTAAACACGTGAGAAGGTAACAAAAGAAAAATGCAATTTTCTATTCAAATGAATGTGGGAAAAATAATGTGTCAGATATTTACATACTGCACCTTAACGAACAAGAGCTCTAACAGTAATTAAAACAGGACTTTCTTCGAAAGACTTAAAAGAGGAAATTAAACAAGGTTTAAGGTTTATGCAGTGTATAATTTACAAGTAAATCAGTTAAAGGGAGTAATAAAAAATAATTCCGAAAGCAGAATATTTATTTGAAAACAAGACCAGGAGTATTATCTTAAATGTGGCATATGAAACACCATGAATATCGATGGAAAGATTAAAAGTATTTATACAAACGTGAGCAGAAATGGAAATATTTACAACGATAATAATTGTGTTGTAAACAATATCACTCCTAGTTAAAGAAACTGGAATATTTTCATCTTGAACGGTATTATATATGCACGACTGTTTGTTTTTTGGAACAAACACATATGGGTATTAATATTACATCACGTTATTTTGAAGAATATTGACATTTGTTAGACTTTTTTGTAAACGATTTACCACTCTTTGTCTAAAAATCCTACCATATTTTGATTTGATGTTTGTCACATACTCTGATATAGCTCTGATTTTGGACTATCTGAGAATGGAGCGAGTATCTAAGAAGAACGTAAATATCTAAACTTAATCCTGTCCAATTCCTCAAGAAAGTTTCTCCATTTACGAAAACAGGCTCGGGATCACATTTCTTTTAAAACGTTTTTTAGCAATACAAACCATAGTAATGCGATAATAATAATATATCAAATAATTTGAAATGTTTATATGAAAACTGAATCAGTCTATATAGTCTTGTTTCTCAGTTTTTGCAAAAAATGTACGTACAGATTTTGGTGTTTGACTGGAGATCATGACTTAATAAGATTCTAGTCTTTGAGGGTCATTACCTTATCGAATAAAAATCCCCTTACAGGAAACTATCATCCTTAAGGGTGAAATGGCATTTGACTTTGAACAAAGGGAACTCTTCGTAATTACAGCTTTTCAACAAACCCATCTTCGGTTGGTTTCATATGGCTTACGTTTATACTTAGAACATTAAGGTATTTCTTTAGGTAAATATATATATGATTGATACAAATTCATACAATACCAGCTTGGTAGCGTTTACCGTTATCATAGAATTTTCTGCAGAACCACATAAAAGGCTGCTTTAGTTGTCTTTATTTTTAACGGATAGACTAGAAGGAAGAATGCTAATCAACAGAACCCATTGTTAACTCTTATCTGGCCGAATAGCAGGATTTAACAGTCATCCATAGCCGCACATGAACCCATTGTTAACTCTTATCTGGCCGAATAGCAGGATTTAACAGTCATCCATAGCCCCACATGAACCCATTGTTAACTCTTATCTGGCCGAATAGCAGGATTTAACAGTCATCCATAGCCC
>NW_013667307.1:180045-181430 GCF_000517525.1 Limulus polyphemus | reverse complement strand
GAAGGGGGGGGAGGAATGAGAGATTAACCATTGCGTTAACCCCTTTATTACTAAGATGGGTCATTTCAGTCCAGCACTTTATAATAATTAATTAAAAATTAATCATTAGACTAATAGTTAACGGTATCCTCTTTTGAAGGGGGGGGAGGAATGAGAGATTAACCATTTGTGTTAACCCCTTAATTACTAACATGGACCATTTTCGTCCAGCACTTTATAATAATTAATTAAAAATTAATCATTAGACTAATAGTTAATGGTATCCTATTTTGAAGGGGGGGGAGGAATGAGAGATTAACCATTGCGTTAACCCCTTAATTACTACCATGGGCCATTTCAGTCCAGCGCTTTATAACTAAAAATTAATCATTAGGCTCTCTTTCTATATTTCACAAAGATATGATTAAAAGATAAACAATCACGAAGGGTATGTATATATATATAAATCATGTTGGCTATACACATATGTTCGATTTAATGGTAGTAGAGGGGTGAAATGGCATATCTTGGCCATTAGACTGCCTAAATAAAATTTTGTATAATGAATTAGAACGTTATTTTGTATCTATTTATATATTTCTGTTTTTAAGTACAAAGCTACACAATGGGCTGTCTGCGTTGGGCCTACCGCTGGTAACCAACCCTGAATCTAAGTGTTATAAGCCATAAAGCTTACGGCTGAGCCATCATAAAGTTGAAGGTGGGGCGTGGCTAGAACTTTCTTCTTTATGCTTAGTCTAAACTATTTGTTGGCATCATTTTTATCATAAAAAACGTAACAAAATAATGTAATTTGGAAAAACGAATGTCTGTGAGTCGGCGTTGGACTTAGTTGAGTCATTTTTTTTTTCTTACGTTCAACCCTACGTAGCTCTATCCAGGGTACGCTCATTCGATTGGTAAAAAAATTATGTCCCTGAAGGTGCAAATATTTAAAATGCCGTTTAAAAGGGAGCTTTATATATAACTTTTCCGATATCAGTTCGATAGCCCTTAATTTTAGACCGTGGCTTGCAATACTAAAACTCTATATATTTTGTTGATATACGACATGTTCTACTAGTAGAACAATATCATTTGGGAAAACGAATCTTTTGTGTGTTTATTGCGTACGAATATAAAGAAAAGGAAGGTAAAAAAAAAATGCGCAAAACAACAACTATATGTGTAGATGTAACGCCTTCTAAGAGTGACTCTTATGGATGAGAGTTAATTTCTGTGTATATGTGTAGATGTAAGGCCTTCTAAGAGTGACTCTTATGGAGGTGAGTTAATTTCTATGTATATGTGTTGCTAAAATTTAACAAAAGAATAACATTTTTTGTACTGCAACATTTCTAAATCATAATTTTCATGTAACATTAAAATAAATGTTTTAAAAACCT
>NW_013667307.1:178429-179330 GCF_000517525.1 Limulus polyphemus | reverse complement strand
ATATGTGTAGATGTAACGCCTTCTAAGAGTGACTCTTATGGATGAGAGTTAATTTCTGTGTATATGTGTAGATGTAAGGCCTTCTAAGAGTGACTCTTATGGATGAGAGTTAATTTCTGTGTATATGTGTAGATGTAAGGCCTTCTAAGAGTGACTCTTATGGATTGCTAAAATTTAACAAAAGAATAACATTTTTTGTACTGCAACATTTCTAAATCATAATTTTCATGTAACATTAAAATAAATGTTTTAAAAACCTTTTATTGGATATTGTTTAGATCATTTTTGCGAATAAAAATATTTCATATTTTAAAGAAAATGCGCGTGCAATAAGCATGTTTGAACATGTTTTGTTTTTATTTGAGTCTCGGATAGTCTTGCTGTGTAATTATCTAAAATTTTGTTTACAAATTCAATGTGTTGTTGAGTTCTGAAAATTATGTTAACATATGTTATTCAAACGTTTGAAGGATGGATGCAATAAAGTCGTACTGCTGGTAAAATGTATTTAAACAGGAATGATTAATTAAAACCTTTGAACATAGGGGGAATTGAGAAAACACTGTATCAACATTGCCAGAGATGTTTTTAGCCGCGGAATAGCGGCTCAGAGAACGCCTCTGAATTTATTTATTTTTTCAAGTACAAACTTTTAACTCATAACTCCGTCATCTCTTGACCGATTTGAGATATAATTACAGTTTTTAACTCAGGAGTTCAAACTCTTTCGATTGATGTATTTGACCACGCCGAAGGTCTTATAGGTTCATTTACTCTAGCCCTGCCTAAAATAATTTCAATTTGAGGGTAGGCTGATAGAGATCCTGATAAGTAATAAAACTGAATCGGGTATACGCGCGCACAATGCTTGGTATTGCTGGCGCACAAAAATATCGCCAAT